>NC_072738.1:29305677-29605677 GCF_026930045.1 Uloborus diversus
GCTGCAGCCCTGCGAGGCAGGAATTCGCGTATCCTTGGCCATGGTTGCGCTAAAATGCTTCTGGAGCTCTCTTGGCAAAGCAGGAAGGTCCTAATCAAATGCATAAAACGTATTCCATTATTCTCGAAGGTTTACATCTGGCTATAGCAGGGGAGATTTCCCAATATTTCAGGAAGGTTACTGACTTTTATCAGAAAACGTTCCTGGTTTTTGTAAGATAGGTTAATGGTTGAAATTGGGCACATCAGCTGCCTATTATTTTCCAGGAACGTTTCTGAATCGTTTTTACAGTGCATTTCGGGAAATGGCATCAGCATCGATAAAATAAAAGCACTGGGATAAAATATTGTAACGGATTCGGTGCGACTTCCACTTTCTTGAAATGAAGACACAGTTCTTGATAAAAACACAGGAAATTTATTTACACTATGTACAGGAAAGATCTTCAACAACTGCTAAATTATTCATCAGCAATTAAGCAATTATCACACAACACCGTAAACTCAACGTTTACACACGTATTTACTTCCAAATACGAAAACAACACAGCGAAATGCCTCGCTATAAACAGAGCAAAATGCTCTCCGTTCGAAATCTGAATCGAAACTAACTGTTTATCCATCGCTAACGGCTTAAATACACCGAAAAGAATTTTCTCAAATATTCCACACGCTTCTCGAAATGCGTTGACCGTTATCAATAAAAAGAAAAAAAATAGGGGTCGTATACTTTAGCCGAATGAAAAAGGGGTTGTATATTCATTACGGGAAACTATTTACAGGTTACGTTCCTACAATATTTACTATTTACAGGATTTGTAACATTGCCCCCTTCCTAAGGACTGCACGTCCCGGGCAGTACAATCCCCAGAAAGGGTGCCAAACTTCTATCACAAGTTTACAAATATACACATTAATTAATAACTAACAGATACAGAAAACACAATAATAACAAGAAATATTACTAAACATTAAAAGCAAAAATTATCTACAACTTTTATGTTATCAACCATGGTTGTTTACGTAATACTCATGAACTATGGCCATAGTATGGGGCTAACCGATCATAATGTACAACCCTAGGTTTTGCATTAGGTGATTTTTGGATCCTCACTACGACGTCATTCAGTCGGTTAACGACTTTGTAGGGTCCATCCCAATGCGACTGCAATTTGGGTGAAAGACCTTTCCGTCGGATGGGATTCCATAACCAAACCTTGTCGCCTTCGTTGAATTCATGTCCAGTAGACCTTGTGTCGTATCGGGTCTTCATCTTCTCCGCCGCGATGTTGATTCGCTCTCGTGCGAAGTTATGAACGTCTTCCAACCGGGCCTGGAGATCCTGGATGTACTCCTCAGGCGATGAAGGCGCATCCGGAGGACGACCGAAGACGAGATCACAAGGTAGCCGAAGCTCTCGTCCGAAGAGCATCCGAGATGGGGCATATCCGGTAGTCTCGTGGACAGCACTGCGGTAGGCCAGCAGGAACAAAGGTAGCTTCTTGTCCCAATCCTGTTGATTTCTGGATACCATAAGTGAGAGATTATTCAGGATTGTGCGGTTAAATCTCTCCACCATGCCGTCCGATTGTGGGTGTAGTGGTGTTGTCCTAGTTTTCTCAATTCCGAAAATTTGACATAGGCCCTTAAACACAGCAGAGATGAAATTCCTCCCTTGATCGGAATGAATCTGCAAAGGTGTTCCGTATCTCGAGATCCAATGTTGGACTAGAGTCTCTGCTACGGTAGTAGCCTCTTGATCTGGAATGGGATATGCTTCCGGCCATTTGGTGAAGTAGTCGATGGAAACAAGAATGTATTTGTTCCCATCAGCAGTTCTTGGTAGAGGACCCAGGATGTCGATCCCAATTCGTTCGAAAGGAGCTCCAACGTTGTACAGATGTAGCTTCCCTCTGCTTCTCTTCTTCGGTCCTTTACGAGCAGCACAGGCGTCACAAGAATGGCACCACTTCTCCACGTCATCCTTCGCCTTGCTCCAGAAGAAGCGCTCCCGAACTTTATTGAGAGTTTTCAAGACACCAAAATGTCCTCCAGTCGCACTACTATGTATTTCTTTCAGAACATCTGAAATCCTGGATCGAGGAAGTAGTAACTGCCACCTAGATGTCTTGCCGTCGTCAGATTCCCATTTCCGGTGTAGCACGCCGTTCCGTAAATGGAGTGAGTTCCATAAAGCCCAGTATCTTTTTGTTGTAGGACTGAAGATGGAAACGTCCTGCTAGCTAGGGCGTCGACTGTCACTTTCCATGAACTCTAAAATTGGTTTTATGTCGGGGTCTTCAAGTTGATCTTTTCGAACTTGGTCATCACTCCATGGATCAGGTTCTGATGATGTTGGAGTCACTGTCACCTGATAGGCGGTAGGGCTAGTCGTTCCATACTGTTTCTCGATTCGGGAACAATAGTGGCAGTTCTCAGGACAGGGTCTCCTTGATAAAGCGTCAGCATTCCCGTGAGATAACCCTTTTCGATGCTTGATCTCCATGTCATATTCCTGGAGCCGCTGTATCCATCTGGCTATCTGGCCTTCTGGATTCTTGAAGTTCAAAAGCCAAGTTAACGAGGCATGATCTGTCCGAAGCAGAAATTTTCGGCCGTAGAGGTAATGATGGAAGTGTTCTACAGCTTTCACTATGGCCAGTAACTCCTTTCTGGTGACGCAGTAATTTCGCTCCGACTTTGATAAGCATTTGCTCCAGTAAGCGATGACATGTTCATTTCCGTCAATTTCTTGGGATAAAACAGCTCCAATTCCCTCGTTGCTCGCATCAGTGTCCAGGATGAAGGATTTTTCAGGCTGAGGATAGGCGAGGATAGGCGTTGATGTTAAAGCCTCCTTCAGTCGTAGAAATGCATCTTCGCATTCTTTTGACCATTCAAACTTTTGCTTGCTCTCCGTCAGCTTATGCAAAGGTCGTGCAATGTTGGAAAAACCCTTCACGAACTTCCTGTAGTACGTGCAGAGCCCCAGAAAACTTCGCAACTGATGGATGTTTTCGGGACGACTCCAACTCCTGACCGCAGATACCTTCTCTGGATCGGTTTGCACACCCTCAGAAGAGATGATGTGACCAAGGTAGTTCACTTCCCGGCGGAACAAATTACATTTGGACGGGCTTAACTTCAGATTGGCTTCCTTAAGCTTTTGCAGTACCTTCCTAAGATTTGCCAGATGTTCTTCGAAGCTGCGTCCCATGATGATGATATCGTCTAAGTAGACCAGACAGGATTCGTAAGAGAGTCCTCTTAACACTGTCTCCATAAGACGCTCGAACGTAGCTGGTGCATTGCAGAGGCCGAAGGGCATAACTTTGAACTGCCATAAGCCTTGTCCAGTTGTAAACGCTGTCTTCTCTCGGTCATCAGGGTGTATCTCAACCTGCCAGTAGCCGCTCTTCAAGTCCAGGGTCGAAAACCACTTGTGTCCGGAAAGAGTGTCCAAGGTGTCGTCTATCCGTGGAAGAGGGTAACTGTCTTTCTTGGTGATTTCATTCAGTCGTCGGTAATCGACACAAAATCTGGTGGAGCCATCTTTCTTTCGGACCAAGACGATGGGAGAGGCCCAGGGACTGGATGAGGGTTCGATTACATCATTCTCCTTCATCTCTTTCAGGAGGGTCTCAACCTCTTCCTTCTTGGCGAACGGTAGTCGTCTTGGATGCTGTTTAATAGGTGGGTGTTCTCCAGTGTAGATCCTATGCTGCGTTAAATTCGTACGGCCAACATCCTCCGATGTAGATGAAAACAGATTCTTAAAGTCATCCACCAATTGTTCCGCAGCAGTTCTTTGATCTTTCGATAAGGGTGCACTCCCAATTAACTTCGATGTCAAGGACTCAGAAGACACAGTCTCGGGGGAATTGATTCTTCTAATGATGCAGTTTACTGGAGTACAAGTTGCTAACACTTCACCTTTCCGGATATTCCTTGGCCTTTCACTCACGTTGGCGACTCTCACGGGAATTACATCCTTAGAAAGGTCCACAAGCGTAGATGCTACCAGCACTCCTTTTAGGCTATTGCTTAGGTTAGGGTATTCAATGAGTCCAAATCGAAAACTATTGATTTCTTCAATGGAGCCAGGTATTAATGATTCTGACCTTGAGGGAATCGATAAATCTGTTCGGGCTATTATTTGATGAGCGGATTTGACATCACTTTCTGCAGGGAAAACGGCTATGTCTTCTCTCATCGAGTGCAGCTCATTAGTCTTGAAGTCGAGAGTGAAGTCATATTTCTCCAAAAAGTCCAATCCGAGAATGAAGGGGTCCGTGATATTAGCGACGAATGCCGTATGATGGTAGGTGGCATTCCCAAACACTATTTCCAAGTCCACTTTACCGTCAATCTCAATTTTGTCACCTGTCACAGTCTGGAGACTTACGCGTGGCGATGTCCACAGCAGTTTCAATCCAAATTCACGAGCCACATCTGTCCTAATGATTGTCACATTGGCTCCAGTGTCAACAATCAGTCTGCAGGGGTTCCCATTTACATGTGCGTAAATGAAAAGTCCATCACTGCTACTACTAGAAGAGGAAATCTGCAGAGCTTTAGTGGTGTTGATTTCCTTCCCTCGCGTAGCTTGGCGAGCCGGACAACTCCTTCGCAGGTGTCCTTCACTACCGCATTTCCAGCACTTCTGCTCTTGTTTCTTTTGGGCTGTTATGCTGCTCAGATGTCTTGTCAAGTCACCGAGTTGTCTCTCAAGTTCAGCGAGGTGGGACGACCTGGAATCAGACTCATCAGCTTCCTGAGTCCGGATTAGATGGCGATCCACACGGGTTGCTTCTTGGGCGGCCTCGTATCTCATCGCATACACAACGGCAGAATTCAGGTCTTTGACATCCGCCATCCGTAGAGCTTTCTGGATTTCCGGATCTCGAACCCCGTCGATGTAGTAGTTGAGTGCCAGGTTGTCTCGAACATCCGCCGGGCAGTCGCAAAAAGCAAGATGAGACAGTCTCTCGACGTCCGCCGCTAGCTCTTGCAGGGTTTCCCCAGTTTTCTGGAAACGGGACTTCAACTGGAGTCGGCTGAAGTCTTTCTGGCACTTCTCACCGAAGCGAAGCTCCAACGCAGATGTGAGGGCGGCGAAATCCAGGCGCTGGCTGTCCGGAAGGGTCCGAAGAATGTCCGCTGCGTCACTTCTCAGGGATGCTGCAAGATGACAGGCCTTGGTAGCAGAGTCCCATCCGTTCGCTTCCGCCACTATCATGAATTGGGTTTTGTAAACCTGCCACGAAGTTTTCCCATCAAATGTGGCAAGTTTAATGGACGGTCGAGCAACCGATGTGGGAGCGCCAAACTGTACAGAGCTGCTTTCCGCGATCGCCAATCTCCTTTCCATGTTTTTAATTTTCTCATCCACATGATTTTCAACTGTTGCGATACGGTTTTCTACTGTTTCAAACTTTTCATCAAAAGCATCAACTCGATGCTCTATCTCATTAAATTTATTTTCCATCACAGTCTTTACCGAAGTAAGGTCGTTTTTAATCTCCTCTTGGTTAGAAGCTAAATCATTTTTCAGTACCATTAAATCACTTTTCAATTGTTCTTGATTAACCGCAATGTCATTTTTTAATTGTTCTTGATTTGCAGTAAAACTTGCAGTCAAATCACTTTTTAATTGTTCTTGATTAGCCGCCATATCATTCTTTAACTGTTCTTGATTAGTCGCCATATCATTTTTTAATTGTTCTTGATTAGCAGCCAAACTTTCAGCCAAGTCGCTTTTCGCAGCATTAATTGCTTCCAGAAGTTGTTTTAATTGGTCATCCATTGCGCGAGTAATCACCATAAAAACAAAGTCTATAAATTCAAACAGTCTTTATGAAAAAAAATGTCCAAAGTCACACTTACTCCAAGAAAGTCCAGAAGTAGCCCCACGTTGGGCGCCAAATTGTAACGGATTCGGTGCGACTTCCACTTTCTTGAAATGAAGACACAGTTCTTGATAAAAACACAGGAAATTTATTTACACTATGTACAGGAAAGATCTTCAACAACTGCTAAATTATTCATCAGCAATTAAGCAATTATCACACAACACCGTAAACTCAACGTTTACACACGTATTTACTTCCAAATACGAAAACAACACAGCGAAATGCCTCGCTATAAACAGAGCAAAATGCTCTCCGTTCGAAATCTGAATCGAAACTAACTGTTTATCCATCGCTAACGGCTTAAATACACCGAAAAGAATTTTCTCAAATATTCCACACGCTTCTCGAAATGCGTTGACCGTTATCAATGAAAAGAAAAAAAATAGGGGTCGTATACTTTAGCCGAATGAAAAAGGGGTTGTATATTCATTACGGGAAACTATTTACAGGTTACGTTCCTACAATATTTACTATTTACAGGATTTGTAACAATATATTACTAGAGTGACACCTGTCATAGAATTTAAAAAAAGTAAAAGTGTAAAAGTTTTTAGTAAAAGCGGTGCGTGCTCCGAGAAGCCAAGGAAACTAAATCTAAAACTGAATTTTCTATCTTAACATCTTGTTCGCCGTTTGTTCATAGACCGTAATGTAAAATTAAACTTCAATTTTCTTCGGCTGTGGCTTATTTGTGGTGAAATCTTGTGCTGCAGACGGCTTCTTAAGCTGTTGATTGCATTGCACGACAGCCAGGGGTCTGCACAGAAATTTTGGGGCTCGTCACAAATGACTTTTACCGCAACCCCCCTCCATATTGTTTTCCCCAGCGTCTCAAGATATATTTCATCACTCATTTTAAAAATATCGGTCCTCTTTCAGGCTCGGGTCCGGGCAACCATGGAGGCAACTACCTACATCCTACATCCATGGGGGCAACAGGTGTCTCTTCTCCCTCCCCTCCCCCCGTGCACGCCCCTGACGACAGCTAATTAAAATTTCCTATATGTAAGACAATTTACTTTACACGATTTATTAAAAGATGTTCTTTTATTCTGTCAAATTCGTTTGATGACTTTTTGAACTGGGAATGAGTTTGATGAAAATATTACACACTGTGAAAACGATTCAGAAACGTTCCTGAAAAATAATGGGCAGCTGATGTGTCCAATTTCTGCCAGTAACATGTCTTGTAAAAACTAGGAACGTTTTCCGCTAAAATTCAGTAACCCTCCTGAAATTATCCTAGAAGTTTTCTGAAAGAATCGAAATCTTTCCGTTTAAAGCCAGTCGTGTCTCTGGAACTTTAGAGCAAACATAAGTGCTCAGATGTTAATAGCTTGGCACCTTGCTGATTCATCAAGTAAGTTCCAATAGCAGTAATGCGAGCATGGCCAAAGCTCATACAGAACTGCCAGCAAATATCAGGAATTTTACTCGCCTTCAATTGGTTGCAAAATTACGCAGTCCATAGACTTATTTGCTCCCTTTGGAAGCTTTATCAGTCTGGAGGGACCGTATAGTAGTACAGACGCCAATAGATTATATAAATACGCTAAGTCAATCTTTAAACTAGGAACTAAAATTATTTTTCACAACAGTGAGAAGTCTGCATTCGTGCGAATTGTAGCAATTCAGGAAACTTTTTGACAATGATACTTGATTTTTCCAGGACGTGGCTAAAAACCATTAAAATCCCGAAACGTTACACGGAAATATTCAGTAACGTTTCGGAATTTTTTTACAGTGCATGAAAAGCTTTTCATTCTTAAAAATGCTTCAATTTATGCATGTAACAGTGATTTTGTACCCATCGGCCCCAAGTTCAATGGCACAAATCCCACCCCCCTTCCCCCAAAATTTTTCTCAACCCTCTTTACCTTTTTTATTTATTTTTTTTTCTAGCTGTCTTTTTTATTTTTTAAACATGTTTATTTATTTATTTTTAAATATTTTTTATTTATTTGTTTGTTTATTTATTTTAATTATAATTATCATTGTTACTGTTTTATTAGAAGAGTTCTGTGCTACGCCAATGACACACTCACGCACACATACAAACTAAATAAATAAATGAAATGAAATATAAACAAAATAAAATAAATAGCTTGAATCAAAAATAAATCAATAAATAAATTGAAATAAATAAATTTAAATAAATAAATAAAAATTTAAAAAAATCCCCCTCCCCCCCAAAAAAAACTTTGATGGCGCAACTTGCGATATAATCCCTCCCCCCCCCCTGTGGGCACCCGTGTTCTGCTGAGGAACTCGGAATCATGGAGTTGGATGGGTTTTGGAGCCGAAATCATCGAGAAGTTTAGGAATCGAAGTAACCACCAACAAATCAGTTCATTTATTTATTTTTGGTTTTAAATATTTTCTATTTTGGAATGGGTTAGCTTACCCTCTCTTTCCCCTCTTTGGATACGTCCATGAAATAAGGCAATTAAATATCTCATCTAAAGTTAGTTATTTGAGAATCACAGGGGTGCCCATCCCCCCAAAGCTCAATGGCGCAAATTCCCCCCCCCCCCAAAAAAAAAATTTCTCGTTTTCGAATCGGGTTAAACGTAACAGTTTTTAGAGTGTTTAATTTCCAGTCAAATTCTCGGGGGGGGGGGGGGTAGTGCTAACAATACTTCAGTAACAAATACCATTTGAACTGAAGTATTGTTGGATTGTTGACCCGCCTTACCTTCCCAAATTTTACAACGTGAACCTTGAGTAAACAAGTTTTGGGAACCCCTGAAATTTGCTACACCTTTTTTTTTTTTCAAACGTATGAATAATTATAGGGAGAGTGGATTCAACTTTCTAGCTTGGGATGGAGTCATTACTATAGATGTATACAATATGAATCTTCAAACGGAAATTTATTGTCACTTAGATAAGGGGTCCGGGGGTTTCACCCCGGAAAATTTTCGAAATTTTAATTTTAAAACCACAGTTTTAGGCGATCTCTGGTGATGTTAGGGGGATAAAAGGTTTGGTGGCCCCTTCCCGGTAATTTTTTAATATTGAAACTTAAAAAGCGCAATTGTAGATAGTCTACCGTTGTGTTAAAGAGGGCTCTCCTTTGTTTCCTAAATTGTAGTTCTAAAAACGCAGTTTTAGACTATCTGTGGTAATGTCAGGGAAAGAAGCGATCCTAGGGCTCGCCCCAGGAACATTTTCAAAATTAAAGTCTTAAAAACGCTATCTATGGTTGGGGGGGACAAGCAGTTTTCAGAAATTGAAGCTCTAAAATCGCAATTATAGCCGACCTTTGTGACGTTGTGAAAAGAGAGGAAGCTCTCCCGGAATTTTCTCGAAATTGAAGCCCTGAAAACCAAATTTAAGACAATTTTTTAATAATGTTGACGAGAGTTGGGGGAGGGGCGCTCCACTTAAATTTTCGGACTTGTAGCTTTAAAAACGCAGTTTTGATAGATCTTCATAATGTTAGTGGAAGGTGAATTTCGGTGCCATTCCCCAGACAATTTTTTGAAATTGATACTCCAAAAACGCAATTCTAGGCTTGTCTTTGATCGTATTAAGAAAAGAGGGAGGAATCAGGGGCTCTCTCTTATAAATTTTTCAAAATTGCAATACTAGAAACGCAGTTTTAGATGACTCTTGACGATAAAGAGAGTCGTTATTCTGGGGGCGCTGTCCTGGAAGTTTTCCAAAATTGAAGTCGCATAGCCAAAAAAGATGGATCGCACGCACTGTGACAGATATTTTTCGGAAATCCTTAAACATGGATTCAGCTATTCAGCACACATCGAAAATCAAAACTCGAGAATTTTAACAAATCAAATATCCTTTTATACATACTAGATATGGAAGAAAGTAAATATGATTTACGAAAAAGTATTTAAACACCTTAAGAACAGACTGCTCTACTTCCGTCAGCAAAAACTATCATCACTGAAAGTTTTAATAAAAATCATGTAATGATAAATTGAAACAATCAGTTTAAAAATGGTAGAGAAGATGGAAGTAAAGTGAAATGAGAAAAATTCTTCATAAGCTTAAGCTAGTTAATGAAGAAAATATATTAATTGTCGATTAGAGCGATAAAAAATATGTTATTCGCTAACTTCAAATCTATTTCTTAACGATTGTCAAGGTGCGAATGAATCAATGAAGGACTAGAGCATACTGATCAGAATTATTACAAACAATAAAACATTTTTGACCTCTCTCCCTCTCATCACACACTTATTCATCATGCAGAATTGTGCTACTTCCAGAAAATTTATAAAAAATTTGAAAATAAATCAAATCGTCTAGTCCAGCTTTGAAACGAACGCCAACTCCATGACGTCTGCGATGTTCCCTTCATTGGGGGGAAGGGGGTATGCTTTTGGTGGCCCCTTAATTGTTTCAAACGCATGTTCCAATATGCAGAGAGATAGAGAGAGAAGATTTGGCTTCTAGTTTAGCAGGTCTAGTCATATTACTAGACCTTAGTACTAGTAATATAACTTTTAAATATTCAATCGGAATTAGGGGGTGTCACAGGGCTACCTTCTTGCATTATTTCAAGATTGTTATTTGAAAAACACAGTTTTAGACGATCTATGGTGATGTTCAGGAAGGAGGAGACTCGGGGTCATCGTTCTATAATTTTTCAAAATGCAAACTTCAAGCACGCATTCTCAATTGTGAATTATTTCTGATTATGACACGTAAAGGGGGATCCGGGGGTTCTCCCCCGGAAAAAATTTGAAGATTGTAGTTCGAAAAACGCAGTTTTAGAAGATCTATGGTGATATTAAGGAAAAGAGAAATTCGGGAGCCACCCCTCCCCCTCCAAAATTTTTTGAAACTTCGAAGCCTTAAAAACGCGATTGTAAACTTTTTTTGTTATAATTTAGTACACCGGGGCGAGGGAGTTTTGAAGGGGTTCGCGACCAGAAATGTTTCGCAATTTGAAGCTCTAAAAGCGAGATTTAAGACATTTTTCGATGGTACTGGCGAGAGAGGGGGGGGGGGCATCCTCTCGAAAAACTTTCGATTTGTAGAAACTGCAGTTTTAGAAGATTTTTGATAATGTTAGTGGGTGTGGAGATTCGGAGTCCTCCCCTGGCAAATTTTCGAAATTGAAATTCAATTAAAGCAATCGTAGACGATTTTCAATACTGTTAGAGGGGTAGAAGGTTTTGGAGATCTCTCCTCCGAGACGGCGTTTCTCGTAGGTTACGTTGGGAGCACTCTCATGGTCTTTAGAAATTGCAGTCCTAATACTCAGGTGTCGACCATCTTTAATGACGTTAAGGTAAGGGATGGGGTTTGAGAACGTTTTCCCTGGATTTTTTCAAAACCTAAGTTTTGAAAACTCACTTCCAGGCCAGCTTTGGGAATGCAAAAAGAAGGGTTTGGAGTTCCCCACTCTTCCTTTTCAGTTTGGCTACGTCCCTCCATCTTCATTGTAAATTTTAATTATTGATAAACATATTAAAGGAATATTTTTTCATAATTTTCCTTTGCAAAACACGATTATTTACTTGAATTTTCCATACTAAAATTTTCAATTTCCCGCCTAATATTTTTGTTTTCTTGCAACATAAGCGTTTGCGGCCTTAAAAAAAGGACTTTTAACATTTTGAACGGATGTGGTAATTTTCTGCGATACCTTAGGTCTCTACACCGCTTCATTTTATTTTAAATATGCCACCAGCATCTCTTGATCAAGCTTTGATTTACTTACAATTTTTACATTCAAACATTTAGAACTTTTGGTGTGAGTATTCTTTATATAATACTTTGAATCTCTCTTTGCATTTATAACTGTTTTTTTTCCTCTATCTCTCTATTTCAAATTTATTTCGACGACCCATACATTTTTCTCCACTTAGCAATGATTTTCAGGACAACATTTTTCATCAAAAAAAAAAAAAAAAAAAAACATATGGGAATGTTTCGGCGACCCCTATCCTATGGGCTGTCCTATTTATTTATTTATTTTTATTTTTTTAACTGCAGAACCATGAAGCATGGTTTTGTATAACCAGGGCCGCCGAGAGACGAGGCGTGCAACATGTTAGTTTGTTCGCCTGTCCTCCCTCTCATTATTCAAATTTTACTCAATGCACAAAACTTTAATTCGAGCCGGAGCCCATAGTTTCCGACTAGGCAGACATACGCACTCTGCGGATTAGTGAAGAGTGTACTGTACTGAATTATTTTTCTCGTGTTAATAAAAATGTTTGAAGTGTACTTTTCCGCAGCTCTTACTTAGATACTCTTGATAAACGAGAATCATGGATGTTCCTAAATTGTATTTTAAGATTATACATTTTCTGTTCAAATTTTACCGAAAAAATACTTTTTGCCACAATTATTTCACTTGTTCATTTATAATTACTATTTTAATTTTTTAAAACAACGAAGAGTTTTCCCTTTTCTTCGTTAGTTGCATCGCTAAAATGAAATTGTCGGCCGCACTTCTAAAAAACGGAGAGGGGGGGGGGGTGCTACGTCGACGGCCCTGAAGAGTACGCGGGAAAAGTATTATTAATGCATCTATTTCTTATTGAATGAGTTTAAACATTTTTTCTTTCCAAAATTCAAAAATTTCATGTTCTAAGGAAGAAAAAAAACCTTCTGGAAAAAAATCCCCCCCAAAAATTTTGATGGCGCAACTTGCGCCATAATCCCCCCCTGTGGGCACCCCTGGAGAATCATAAAATTAAATTCAATTCAACTTTGAATGTAACAATGCTGCTTACTCTTAAATATCACATGCAGTACTAGAGAGTATTTTGAATTTCTGTCAGTAAAATTGTGTCTTATTTCTTCAAATAGTTGTGTGACTAGTTTAATAGCTGTAAAAAGAAAGAAAAGAAAAAAAAAAAAAGAAAATATAAATCAGTTAAAAGACTTGTCTTTTTATGAAAAGATGTCGTTTTCCCCCATAAAATTAAATTTAAGGTTTTTTTTTTTTTTTTTTTAATAATACTCCAGTTTTACATTTAACTAAAAATAAAATACATAACATCTTGTTCTTCCACCAAACATTATTCAGTTTGGATTCGACGCTTTTACAAAGATGAAACTTATTATGGGTTTATTGCAACACTAATATTGATAATTTTAATAATAATTTATTAGTAATGACAATTTTGGACTAAAATTCGACATATGAACAATCGAATTTCAGTCAATAGCTGATAAATACTACGAATTAAAAAAAAATTCCCTCTGGAGCAGAGAGAATTTATCTCCGGGGGCAGGAGGTCATAAAGGGTTGCAATATGTTTTAAAAAACAAGGGTTCTGGGGAGGGGTCTCTTACTGCGTGCCTCTGACAAAGATTGATGACTTTTTTTAAAAATTCCAATCAGTATATTATTTACTCTTCTGATTTTGTTTTTAACAGGAGAAATGTGTTGAAAGTTATCAAGGCAGCCAACTGTAAGCGATGACTCAGAGCGTAAGGCAACCCCTTGCGGCGACCGGATGGCGAATCCGGCAACCAACTGCGCGCTCCCGTAGTAAGAACTAATAAGAAAGTCGAACCACAAGCATCAAAGAATCTTTAAAGCGCGCTGCTTTCGCGAATCCAAAGCCAACCATGAAAGCACCGACCCGCCGCACCTGCTGCTCTACGAAAGCCGAGCACAGATTCCAACTATCGACTTCGCCTGCTCCGTGAAAAAAAAAAGAAAAAAAGAAAAAAGAGAGAAAAAGTCCCTCCGAAGCATCTCATTTATTTGTGTTTGTTTATTTACCTGTTCGCATTTAACGGAGCTGGGAAAAAAATCGTCTACCAATTACCGGAAAATATTACGGGTAAGTTAAATTTTAGTTTTTCTGAATGTTGGAAAATTTATACTGTTACAAATGAAAATTTTGTGCATGTATCTATTTATTTATTTTTTCTTGGTAAAGTGGTGCAAATTTTGTTTCAAGACGTGAAATTCTCATTCGATATCTTTTGTAGTTTGATATTATTTTGAATGTTTGAACTCAGTATTCTGACGGTTTTAGTCTTGTTCCATTCCAGCTAAACGCTCCATTCATATGCTATTTAGGAATTCGGAAAGAATGTCTTTATATTTTTTAATTTTTTATCTTTTTTACTTTCTTGTTAAAATATTTATTTATTAATTTATCGTTTTTTTCATTTATTGATTTATGTATAACTTATTATCTATTTGTTCTTAATGTGAGGAAAAAGTCCAAAATTTCTGCTGCGCAAAATCAATCAGCCAAGTATAAAATAACAACTTAGTAAAAGAACAAATGTTAATAAGTTAAAATGAAAAATTTAAAAGTTTAATTTGTTTTGAAATTTTGAGTTTCTAATTACACGAAATACAGCAATGGTTCTTTCTTTTCTCAGTTACACTTTTTATTCATACAAAATTTAAAACAACTTGAAATAGGAATATATGAGTATATCTGAATTGTAAAACGAGGTTGGTCGCATTTTTTCCCTATTATAGTCTTTCAGTTTCTTTCCTGTAACATGGTGAATCATTCACCTCATCAAAAACGAATTCTAAGTCTAAAAATAAGTAAAACGAACGGTTTCACAACTTTAACAGGAAAAAAAAAAATTCATCAAAAATTTATCTTCTTTTTTTTTTCTTTTTGCAGTGGGTCGTTTCCAAAATTTTAAAAGTATTTTTTTTTCTGAAAGAAAATGCATAAAAACATAGGATCTGACCATTTTTTAAATAATTTGTTTAAGTTTAATATTTAAAAAAAAATACTGAAATCTGTGCGCTTTCGTTGTTTACGCTTCTGTCGTGTGACATCACAAATGATGAAATGCCATTCAGTGTTGCCAATCACAAAGCAAAATATTTAATTCGCATATTTACTCACGTGTATTGGTAACGATATGGTTGATAGCAGGCGCAGAGCGCAATATTTAATTCGCTTCTTGATTATCATAACGTGGAAACGTCGTAGAAAGATGCGCCAAATTGCATTATTTGTGACGTCATAAAAATCACGCCTTGTTTTCAAAATCGTACATTTAAAAAAAATTATTAAAAAATAACTGTTGGGAAAATGAAAGTATTTTCAGGGTAAATGTTATTTTTTTTTACTCATTCTATCAATTTCAGTGACTAAAAGTGGTACTTTTGACTGAAGGAAACCATCCCATTGTTTTCATTTTTTGACCGACAAAATCTACGTAAAGTTTTCTTTTAAACGCTAAATGTATAAGTAAAAAAGCACATTTAAATGTATCGTTTCCGAAAACAAATGTTTTTCTCATTTAATAAATATCATAAAAGTTTCTTCTTACAACTGTTTAAATAATCTTTCAATCAAACAAATTCTGATACACTGATCCTTGAGAATATCCATTAGGTTTCCAAAGTTTTTATATTTATGGATAACATATATACAGTACTATCTCATTTTTCCGGACTAAACGGGATCAAAGGTAATCCGGACAATCGGAAATCCGGCTAATATGGATAAAAAGCAAAACAAATCTTTAGATACTTAGATTTACCATTTTCAACTAAAAAAAACCAAAGTTTTGTCGCAAAATTACGCAGAATTTTTTACAAGAAAAATCAAAAGAATATAAATTATTTTTCGTAGCATCTATTGACTATCTTGGCATGGTTCACTGCCTTCTATTTCAAACATGCAGGCCTGGCTCCTGGGGAAGGCGACCTAGGCGGCCGCCTAATGGGGCAGATTTTAGGGGCTGCAAATGTCGAAGTTGAAGCATTTTTTTTTTTTTTAAGTAGCATAAACATTTGTTTCAATGCCATAAAATTCACTGCTTCAATGCTGAAAAAAAATAATATTAATAATAATAAAAATAATAATAATAAAAAAATATAATTTAAAAAATAGCGGGTGTACCAGCACTGAAAAAATTCCGAAACGTTACTGGTTATTTCCGTGGAACGTCTCGGGATTTCACGCGTTTTCACCTATTTCCTCGAAAAAACAAGTATCTTCATAAAAAAGTTTTCTGAATCGTTACAAGTTGCACTCGTGCAGACTTTTCACTGTTGTGGAAAATATTTTTAGCAACCAGTTTAAAGATTTAATGGACGTCTTTATTAAGTGTATCGGCCTAACGTTGTTTACGGCCTGTCCAGATTGACTAAGCTCCCAATGAGAGCGAAATACGGCCTGTCCAGATTGACTAAGCTCCCAATGAGAGCGAAAAAGTCAATGAATAGCTACAGCTTTACAAGGCAGGAATTGCAGGCAAGAGATAGGCTTGGTTCCTCCTTGCATAGCTTTGGCCGAGGTTGTTCTGATTTTTATGGTTCTAATCAGCTACACTAACCCTACTCAATTTTTCTAGAAGGTTCCAGAGACATGACTAGCTTTAAAAGAGGAAGATTTCGCACTTCTTCAAAAAGGTTACTGACTTTTAGCGGAAAACGTTCCTGGTTTTTCCAAGAATTGTTACTGGAAGAAATTAGGCACATCAGCTGCCTATTATTTTCCAGGAACGTTTCTGAATCGTTTTTACAGTGAGTGCTTGGATGGATATGCAAAATATAGTTCGGAATTCAACTTAATTTTAGAGGCGGCAAATTTCGGGATTTAAAAGTCTTTTGAAAATATCAATATTTGTTTCAGTGCTAGAAGATACACTACTTTAATGTTAAAAAATACAATTTAAAGTGTGTACTAGTGCTTGGATATGCAAAACCCAGTTTGGAATTAAACTAGAAACTCACTTTAATTTTAAGCACTTTACTATTATTTTTATTTTAATAAAATATTTTATTTTATATTATTATTTTTTTCAATGGAGGAGGGGGGTGGCACTTGTTAATATCGCCTAGGGTGACAGAACTACTAGAGCCGTCCCTGCAAACACGAGTGACGTTTTGACTTTTGAAAGAAACGCGTTCACGTATAAGTCTCACTTAAAGATCATAAAGCTAATGTTTGGTGTATTTAAACTAACACTACTGCTAATTATACTTTTAAGTTGTTATCTATGTAAGCATCAAATTAAATATGGAAAGGTTTTCAGTTTTGATCCGGGTAGTCCGGATCAACGAGAGCCGGATAAATATGGTGTAAAAATTTAATCATATGCTGTAAAAAGAAACACTTCCCAATGATGGAGTGGAAGAGATGTGTAATGTTTATTTGCTTCTTATTTTTATACCCAATTTCATTTATTGCACGCTCTGTACTAGTATTTTTAAGCAAATAAAAATTGTTTTAGAGTTTCTGTATATTTTGACCATTCAGAAAATAAAACGAAAAGAAAAGTGCTAAATGACTTCAAACAGCTAAGAAACGAGTTTAGCTAAAAAAAAAAAAGACTTCAGGGGGGGGGGAGGGGAATGTGTGAGTTTTGCATAGGAAATACACTGTAAAAACGATCCTGAAACGTTCCTGGAAGATAATAGGCTGCTGATGTGCCCAATTTCTGCCAGTAAAATATCTCGCAAAAACCAGGAATGTTTTCCGCTAAAATTCAGGATCCTTTCTGAAATTATCCAGAAAAATTAAGAAATTTTCCCGTTTAAAACCAGTTGTGTCTATGGAACTTCAGAATATTCTTACGTGGGATAATATAACGGCTCGGCACTTTCCTGATTAATCAAGACAGACCCATAAGCACTATTGCAACCATGGCCAAATATAAGTCAGAATTGCAAGTATCAATCATCTCGCTTGCATTTTTAGCAAAGCTGCGTAGACTAAAGACTTATTCGTTCCCTTTGGAGGCTTAATTAGTCTGACCGAACCGTACTCGATATGAAACCGATAGATCTTATAAATGCTCTCAGTTATTCTTTAAACAGTAAACAGGGAGCTTTATTTATTTTTTTTTTTACAACAGAGAGAAGTCTGCATTCATGCAACTTGTAGCAATACAGGAAATTTTTTGACAATGATACTTTATGTTTCGAGGAAGTGGATAAAAACCTTTGACATCCCGAAACGTTACACGGAAGTACTCAGTAACGTTTCGAAATTTTTTTACAGTGTATGAGTTTGATATGTTTTTAGAGATTTTCATACAAGTTATTAACATTTTATCCTGATATTTCCTTGCAGTAAACTGATTAAATAATCAAACATAAATATTCTTGTCAAGGATTAGAAATAAGTAAATAAAGTCCCATTTTCCGCAAACATGCACATTTCAAATATATAGATTCCAAGTTTAATTTAAATGCTGTTCGTGCAAATGAAAAGCAATTAATAGCTCAAAAAAACCAGTTCATACTCTTAGCGCCGTCACTTTGCTTCCCCAATCAGCTAATTTTTTCTTGCATTTCAAACCTAATTTAAATTAGACTTCTAATTATTCTCATCACTAGCGCAGGCGGGATTAGACTTCTGGGGAAGTGGGGGGGGGGGAGTACCTACCTATAAATAAACTATCATATCAGTAAGCAGCAGGTCACCACCCTTAAGCTAGAGCCGAGGCAGAATTGTATGCAAAATACCAACAGCCCGTTATACCTTCCAATGACGGTTCGTCCTTGTTCTGAACTCATCAGTCTGGAATAGTCAGTAACCGAGCTGAGAGGCCCCCTGCTCGATGACTGACTACGAATGAGTCCATAACAAAGACGAAACTGCCGTCTCTGGATGTCATAACCGGGCAGACGGTATTTTGTATGTAGTACCATGTTAGTGTCGGTAATATATATTACACCGACTGCTCTAGGAGGTTGACTCCCTAAAAACCTAGACTGCGGAGTCGGAGGGAAAACTCCGACTCCGACTCCTTTACCCCGAAATCCGTCCGACTCCAACTCAGACTCCGCAAGCATTGGCAGAGCTGTAGTCCTTAAGGGAAAATGACTAACTTTGACTCTTTTGTCCCAAAATCAGTCCCGACTCCCACTCGGCAATCCCGCTAAATATCCCCTCACAGCGCTCAGTGTTTTTATAAACAAATTGGTGAGAAGATAGAAGAAGAAGGCGGGAGATCCGTTGACGCCTTTTTTCTAGTTGAAACAACCATTTTTTTTTTTTTTTGCTTATTTTTTAATTTTAATTTTTGTGCGGTCATGCCTTCAGCAAGAACTCTCGTTTTTTCACACATTCAAAGACGAAAATGCATTAATTTTTACTAAATTTCGTTATTTGCAACATTAACACTGAAATTAATTCTGGCCCTACTGGCTAAGAAGTGCTAAAAAACACTTTAAACATTAAATAACATTTTAATAATTAATTTGTCAAAAATCTGACTCTGAGGGGCACATCGGCGGTAAAAACTACATCTGTTTAGCAAATGTTCTACTTAGGTCTCACCGTTTTCCCGGGAAGCGCGACGCACGCACGCACACACACAATCTGATTTTATTATATGGATAGGCTCCCTGTGTCGTATACTTCTTAATGCACACACAACCATAGCAAGCTTGTAGAATTAGCAGAATTTTATTTCCTCTGGCAAAAAGTATGAGGTTCGGTTCTGACAATAAATAATAATAAAGTAAAAAAGGCCTCCAAAACCATAATGAAATTTTAAATGGATTTAGGTTTTTTTTCTCCATCTGTAGAATATGCAATATATCTAGGTTAGATAAATTTCCTCCTATGTATTTCATAAATTTTAAAACACATGATGTCCAGCAGTTGTCCGTTTATGCTCTCTGCTTTTAGAGTGATCCCCGAAAAAAGCTTAAAATTTATTTCTTGCTTTCGTACTTTCGCTCTCTTTTTTATTGATGCCAGTGTCTATGCGGTTTATTTGGCCCTTTGAAGTTTAACACAACCAAAAAACTTCTGTAGTGTTTTTAAAAGTTCGTTTTAAATTTTTATCTTGCATTTATCCTTCAAACTTTTTTTAAAAAATAGATTTTATTATATTACTATTGCGAGCGTTCCCTAGCTAATTCTCAAGTAATACATATTCTGTACTCTCACATTTCATGTCATAAATAAATATCCACCACACAACAGCTCCCAATCATAATAGTACTAATAAGACATGAGAGATTGAGACCCCCTCCCCCTTATCTTGAGTTATATTAATACTGGGCTACAAAATTAGAAAGAAAAAAAAAAAATCTGGTGGTAAAATTTACCACTGGTTGGTATATTTATAAACCAATTTGGTTTTAATTTGAAACCAAATAGGAGCATTTTTACTCATTTTCTATTGGAAAATAGTTTTAAAAGCGAGAAAAAAAAAAAAAAAAAAAAAGATTATGTTTTAAAATTCCAAATTGCACTCTCTTAAAAAATTCCAGCGATTTTAACTCAGACTGAGTAAATTTTCACTCCTTTCCAGTATTGAAAACGCACTTTCCTTATAGGAGTGAATTTCATTCCTTTTGCGGAGCGGTTATTTTCACTCCTTTTGGATAAGCTAATTTCACTCCCTTTTGATAAGTGTTTTTCACCCTTTTTTAAGACTAAATTAATATCCTAAATGAGTGGCTGCTTTCCGTTTTGGAAAGCCGCTATTTCACTCTTTTTTAGAATAAAATAGGTAAAATCATTTCACTCTCATTTGGTGAAATTGTTTTTTAAACGTGTTTTCATGTGCTTATGCTGTGTATTTGAATTTAAAACTGTTTTTTAAACTGTTATTTCATTTGAAAAAAAATTTAGTTTTTAAGTTTAAAAAATGAAAAAAAAAAAAAAACTGTTTTTAGTGTTTCCGAAGAGGATGCACAAAAACTGTATGGTAAGTACGAATAATTTTCTTTTTTATTAAAACTTTAACTGGTAATATTTCTTGAACTACACGTATATCGTTACAAATCACCTACGTGCAATATTACGTACATTTCCGAATCTAAAGATTGAAATGAAATTAAAAAATCCACACAGTTCCAAATAAATAGATTTAAAATTTTGAAACTCTATATTGATATTCTCGGTGTGCCTTTTAACATTAATAATGTTTTAAAAGTTACATCAGTCCAAATTAATTTAAAAAGTCACTCATAAATTGTGACAAGATACGTTTGAATTCAATTTTGTTTCTTCGGGGCCATTCATTAAGTAAGGACAATTTTGGCAATTTTTGACATTCCCTTCCCCCTATGTAAGGGTATGTAAGACTCCTCCCCCCTCCCATCTTACGTAAGATTCTTTTTTTTTTCTTCACAATAATAAAATAAGAAATATTACATCACTGGGATTGTCCTTAAATTAACTATCATTATTTTTTTATATTTTTTTAAACATTTTTGAGTAAAGAAATGTTAACTGTAAGGCATCTAGACCGAATGTTTTTCCGACAAATAATTTTTGTATATGATGCGATAATAATTAAAAATAAGACATGCAAAACACAGTGCGATTCTTTTATTATATTTTACACGTTTCATTCTTCAAAACACAAGTAAAACACAGCTCATCCTATAATGCATACTTTTACCTTCCTGAAGCAAATGAAATATAATATTTGCCAAACCACTTGACCGCGGATTTCTAATATAAAATTTTCCACCCCCTCCGCCCAAGAACCCTTACTTAGTTAATGAATGGCCCGTTACAAATATGAATGAGTGTATTATACAAAGTTTATGATACTCTTTAAAGTTTATTATACACAAAAACAATATTTGATTAATTTAAAATATACGCAGTGGTTGGTGCTCCGACCATCGGGAGCGGATTCGGTATCCGACCTATAGATTTGCGCATGGTCGGATCTGTAACACCTGCCTAAAATATATATACAGTACACACACACCAAAGATGGTAGCGACTGTTTCAAATGTCATATTTCTGATTCGATGACCGAAACAAAATTGTTGATGAAAGTTTCATTAAATTGGAAGAAAAAGTTTCAAAAAGTTCGCCGTAACATTGCACGTGGGTGATTTGTAACGATATACGAGCAGTTCAAGAAACATTAACAGTTACAAGTTTTAATAAAAAAGAAAATTCTTCGCACTTACCATGCAGTTTTTGTGCATTTCCTTCAGAAACCTCATTGGGAAACAAATATTGTTTTAATGCATTAAATGAAGACATTTAGATAGCGACATTCACTTGGTATTCGCGACCAAAGTTAGTTAAGCCGAACGTGGAGGTATAAAAGATTCTCCCTAAACAAAATCACGTGACAGAATCGAACCAATGAAAATATTTTTGAGTCCTTCTTTAAAAGAATGTTTTTATTTTTCGCTCATCAAAAGGAGTGTTTCCGAATTTCACGCCAATAAAGAAAAGTTTTAGTCTTGTTTTTTTCGTAAAGCGTCTTTTTTCGATAAAGCTAGCACTCAGAAAGAATGAATGCACCCGCAATAGATTTCACTCTTTTTAAGAGTTATTTTTTCGTTCTTTTGAATTAAGAGTGCACCTTTTTGATTTGAAAAAAGTTTTTCAAAAGTTTTTCTTTCTAAAGGACAGCCAATGAACGAAGCTTTATTATCCTACAAACTATTTGTAACTTTCAAACAAAACAAATAAATTGCAATTCATTTCCGAATCAAATAAAAAGACGATGATTGCAAACCAGGTGTCAAAACCAACAGTAACTAACATTGAGAACAGAATTATTTTGAACTCCTCTTTCGCTTTCTGGCTTGAAAAGTTACTTAACTCATGTTAGGTAATTTAAGCCAGAATACATTACAATGCTTGAATCGATTTTGAAATGAAATAAATGGGATCCTGAATGACAGCGCTGGGCACAAATTTACAATACAATTCATTGAATTACAAATCTGCAGTGAAATTTGCATTAAGAATTCCAATTTTAATTGCAGGTTTGTAACCTGTTTTACGAATTTACAAAGAAGAGAAGGTAATCATTTGAAATTATTAAAGTTTACTGAGTTAAAATATTCCGAAAACGCATTTTAGGAAAGCAGTAATGGAATTAGTTATTAACTAAGGGGGTCCTGGACACAAAAATCGTCAAATTTTGAAATTTTTTTTATCATTTTAAAAACTACTCCGTTTTTTCTGCTTAAAAGGACGTTTGAATCTTATTTCTATCTTAATTAAAACGAAAGATATAATTATTTTGGGGGCATGCATTTAACTAATATTGCATTTAACTTTAAAACTTTGAACGCGTTTTTCTCCATGATGAAATTCTTCGCGATTTCTTGCATTCCAACTCTTATAAGTCAGGAACCGATAAAAATATAGTGATGAAATTTGGAGCATATCTTTTTCAAACAGTTTACTTTAATATTTATTCGGCGAATTTTAAAAAAGCGTTTACTGTCAAAAATATGATTTTTTTAAAAAGTATCTTCGAATTTTTCAAAATTTTTCTTCATATATTTTTATTTTTTTATTGAATTAATATTTTTTAAATCGCTGAATAAAAATTAAAGCTTAGATATTTTTGCATATGTTTTTGAAAAAAAAATTGAGAATTGACCTAGAATATTTTGAGTTATAGCAATTTAAAGCAACCCCATTAAAAAAATAATAATTTAAATAATTCTTTTTTAATATTTATGTTATGATTTTGCTTATTAAATAGATAGTGAATCAGTGCAAAAATTTCAAAATTCTAAAGTATTTAATAAAATTTTTTTCAAAATGTGTCCCAGACCCCCTGAATTTTTTTGTCGCTTGGTTTGCATATTGCACTTGAAAGAACTTTATATGCACTTGATAATGCTTGTCACGTGACAATGATGAAAATGATAGATCACCGGGAAGCTTTTTTATCGTTTCCCAAAAGGAAACATTGTCTCTACTGGAGTACTTTCTCTGAAGACATTGTTGTTGTCTTGAGCCAGCTAGGCTGGCAATTTGGGGTGTGCTGCTTCACTTTTCCAACTATACCATAATTTGATGTGAAGTCTGACTTATATAGTACACACATGCCATAAGGACCCACTTATAGGGTAGGCAACCATTCACAGCACAACAACACATTCCCACAAAGAAAGGACAAGAACTTGGGATTCGAAACCTGGAGCTCCTCATCGCAGTCAGACTCCTCTGACCACTAGACAGGGCGGGTGCGCTCTATCTTGGAAAAAGCAAAAATGCTTACCTTACATTTGCTGATATCATGTCAAAGCAGGGCCGTCCGAAGAGGGAGGCGAGCGGGGCAATCGCCCCGGGCGCCAAGACATGAATGGACGCCGTGAACTACAGTGCTGGTAAAAAAAATTGCATCACCCTCACATTTTCACAGCAATGGGATTATGTGAGAAGTTTTGGTCGACCGATTAACGATGAATGTATGTAAAATTCTGCAAAACTTATGAAATAAACATTTAACAGCAGGAATCCGATAATTGTTTACGTAGATCGGGGCTGTTTCCGGGCCAAGGAAAATTGCTTACCCTATGCTCATTTTTCCATTTCTGAACCTGCGTGTGAGTTTAGAGAAAAAAAAATACTTAGCCCCATGTCAATTTAAGTCTAATGTCAGGAAAAGGGTTTTTAAATTGTTACTTACCAGTTTTGCCTTATGGCACGGAGCAGAATCATCCTGGAAAATGACGTTTGGAACTGAAGTAATGTGATCCCGGATAGTATATAGGAAGCAATTTCTCCTCCAAAATGCCAATATACACCTGAGCGTTTACTGTTCCTTGCACTAAGTGAAGCCCACCAACTCCTTGATCAGAAATCCATCCCCAAATCATCTGGGATACGGGATGCTTGACTGTGTGTTGAATGCAGTCGGGATGATATTCCTCTCTTGTGCGGCGCGGGTGATGCCAGAAACCTTTTGATTACCACGTTCTGCAGAATATTACGGGAGCGCACACTTGGCATTAAGAACCGAAAACCTTTATCTTTTACAAGGTGACCTTACCATGTGCTGTTGCTTAGGATGGAAGACCCCGTTGGATATTGTTCTCCCAAAACCCGAATGTATGTTTTCATAACATGAAGCTTATCACACGGCACACGCTTCTGTACATTGCGGGGGACCACATTTGATATTATTCTCCTTAAACTCGTACGTTTTTATAACGTCAAGACAACCTTGTGTTGCTAGATAACGCGAGATTCCACATTGGATTTTATAATCTCCCCCGAATCCCCATGTTTTATAGCGAGAAATCATAGGTTTACCACACGTTGCTGTATATCATGGTCTAGACCACATTGGATATTATTCTACTCAAATCCGTAGTTTTACATAAGGTGATGTTTTCGGATTATCATGCGTTGCTGTAAAGAGCAAGAGCAGCTATCAGCTCCTTCCAGTGTTGTTGTTGGGGAAAAGTGACACCGTCCTCCAAAATATTAACCCTTAAAAAATAAATGAACAAATAGATAAATGTTTGTTTTTTAAATTAAATTTAAGCTGGCAAAGTAGTCTGACCTTTTGTGGTTGCATAAAAATCCGCCCGCCATGACATTTACCCTAGAATAAAACGGTGCGTTTCTCCAAACACTTTTTCCCCACTACACCACCTGGTCCTTTTCTTGTTGTATCATTAGATTGAACGGCATCAATACTGCCCCACATTGCATCCTTAATACGATGCAGAAAATATACTGTAAAAAAAATCCGAAATGTCGATGATTACGGGATTACTTCCAGGTAACGTTCTCGGATTTTAATGGTTCACCTCCGTTTCCTATGAAAAACAAGTTTCTTTAACGAAAACTCTTGTTTTTCGCTCTGGAATTAGCTTCCATGAATGCCGATTTAGCACTGTGGTGATAAAACGTTTTTATCTACCAGAGTAAAAATATATTCGACTTAACTATCAAGTGTTTCTCTTGCAACTAAGCTACTGCAAATCCGGATTGACCAAAGTCCCTAATGAGGACAAAATGCAGTAGAATGTGGGTAATGTAGATTTGAAGGAATTTACTGGCAATGCCGCCTTACTTTCTGTTGTGATTCAGTTCATTTGGGGGATTTCCAGGTAAATCAGGAAGGTGCGAGGCTCTTACTATAAGAATGCAGTGGCGTCATTATGGGGGGCGGGGGGGGGGCGGTCCGTCCGGGGACTGACACTCAAAATGAAATTGCAAGTTTCAGAAAAATAAGAAGCTAAATGGCATTTTTAAGACTATAAACTTGAAAATTTTTGGGGGGAAACCCCCTTTCTTCCACTCTACATCATGGGGTGAATACTATACTCAGGATTAGGTTCATATTGTCAGTTCTTAGACTGAAACTTGTATGAATTTCATGCTTACATAGAATATTATCCCCTCCCCCTCCCTCCTTTTTATTCGTTTGTGTGTGGGGGGGGGAGGGTGACCCCACAAATTGTCGGCCCGGGTGTCATCCATGCTAGGTTCGCCACTGAAGTATGTCATAAGTTTTCAATGAAATTTCCTGAGTTAAACATGACTTGCTCAGGTGGGAAGATTTCTGAATTATGCTGAAAGATTTCTAACTATTCGCGGGAAACTTTCCTGGTTTTTGACAGATATGTTTCTGGCAGATATTGACCGTTTTAGTTGTATGATACGACAGTCGAAATTGGTGAGATTTATTTCCAAACTAGCTTCATCGCCCTTCTTTGCACGCTCTACCTCGAAAATAAAAGCTATGTCAAGTGACGCGTGTTCAACAATCACGCTTGGGAAAAAAAAAAAAAAAATCAGTAAAATTTTGCGGCAGACTCCGAAAAAATAACCAAAAAGGAAACATTTTAAATCCCCCGATTTCAGGAAAAGTCTTTAAAACAAAGCCCAGAATTTTATTTGGTCATATTCGAGGAAAAAAAAAAGCAACAGATCTTTCGTCTCAATGATTTTATTCACGCAACAAATGTTAATAAAAGCATAGTTACGGAAAGCTGAGATGAAGCACAGAATAATAATTTGAATGGAGGAAAGCCTTCGAAAAATACGGATTTTATGTCGAAAGCTAAGTGATAGTTTTTAATTGATAGCTCCGCTAATTATGTTAAATAGCCAAACATAAAGACGGGAAGATGACGAATCCATCGATACCTGGTTCGATGGTCAGTTCACTGTCGTTCGGGAGAAGTAACTCGGACATAGATGACTACATACATAGATGACTACATAAGTACATAGATACATACACGGCCTGATTACCGCACAGGCCAACTGGGCCTGGGCCTGGGACCCCATCTCTCTAAGGGGCCCCTAATTACTTGAAGAATTATGCAGAGCATTACAACTATACAAAAAATACACGTTTTTTTTAAAATAATAGTAGAAAAGTAATGACTTGTTAATAGGAGAAAAACTTCTTTAAAGGAGAATTTTTATTCATTCTGCCAGCAGTGAATTTACTCTGTTAAAATTATGAGGGGCCTCGAAGGAGATTCATAAATGCACACAATAAATGATTTACTTAGTTCTGTGATAGACAAAGAGGAGCCAAAAATGCATTCCGCCGAGCCTCAAACTTATAAATCGGCCACTGTATTTCGCTATAGAGTCTTCAGAGGGCCTCCAAATTATTGTAGGCCTAGGGCTTCAATTTTAGTTAGTCGGGCTTTGGATACATAAGCTCTATTTTTAATTAGATAAGATTGATACACGAATCCAGTGGTTCTCCCTGAAATTTGTATCAGTCTTGAAGATTTTCCTCCGAAATTCCCTCAAGAAGACTCCTTAAGTGAGACGTCGCCGCATGCGTCGATTATGATATAAGAGTTGATCGACGTGTGACAAAAAGACGAAAAGGAACAGTTCATTATCCCCCTTGATTGCTTAGTAAACAAAGGTAATGAGTTTCTCCGAGAGGGAATGATATCTCTCTCGCTCCCGGACGACGCTAGAATAGCAGCCTTCTTCCATCTCTGCTAAATTTACTTGCTCTGCGTTCCTCTGCCTTTGGCAAAGGTGAAAGCCTTCTTCCGAATCTTAATTGAAAATCTCCTGCCTTTTGGAAAAGTCCGGGAGTTGTTCACACCAGCCTGCGAATCGATATCCCGTCGGAGAATGAAGTTTTTGAGGAATGACAAAATGGTTCTGGAGGACTTTTTTTTTTCAGAAACTAAGTTGGACAGTTCGAGATAAAAGTTGGACCTTAATCTGCGATGCTCTCTCGGATCTTCCTGAAACTGAAAAATGGCTTTGAGTATCAAATAATTAAGAGGTATAAGTGGAAAATCGGAAAGATGGAATCATATCTGATTTGGTTTAAAGTAATAGAATGAAGTGACCTTTACTTTATTAGAAGCGAAACTGAAATTTTCAAAGTAGTTTAAACTATAATTTACCTTGCTTTGCTTTGCGAGCAGTAACAAAGTAAAAAACGGATTCCTATTTTTTGTTTATTTTATTTTTTTAGAATCAAAGTTGGACATCATGAGATCAAAGCTGGATATTTAATCTGCGATGAACTCTCGAATCTTCCTGAAGTTGCAAAACGACTGAGAATCTGAAATAATGAAGGGGTATTAGTGACAGTAGCATAACTATGGGGTCTAGCGCCCCTGGAGAACTAAATAAATTGCAACCCTCCCCCCACCCGGGGTCGCCCACATGGGATGTCACCAGAGGTCACAACAGCAACCTCAAAACAAATTGTGTTAGATCTTTTTCTTGCAAGTTTTTTTTTTTTTTTTTTTTCAATTTTTAAAGCATTTTTCAAATTCTATGGTTAAAAAAAATTAAAAAAAGAAACTCTTAGAATTTTTTTTAATCAGTTGAAATGCCGCCCCCTGGCTGCTGCGCCCCTGGCGAAAGCCACTCCTGCCAACCCCTAGTTACGCTACTGATTAGTGAAACATCAAATTGATTTGGTTTAAAATTCTGAGAGTGATGAAATGAAGTGACCTTTTCTTCACTGGAGGCGAAACTAAAACTTTCAAACCAGTCTGAACTGTATTTCATTCTGTGAGAAGTGAAAACGTAAGAAATCTTTTTCAAAGTCCCCCCCCCCCCCACACACACTTTTTTTCAAAGCAAATTGGAACCCTTCGATGTAAAAGTTGGACCTTAATCTGCGATGCATTTTAGTGAAAAATCGAAATAATGGCTCATATTTCTTGCTGATTTAGTTCAAGGTAATGAAGTGAAGTGAACTTTTACTCACTTCATCGAAGCTGAAATTTTCAATCAATTTTAAACTATATTTCACCCTGCTTTGCTTTGTGAGGTTTTGGAAGCAAAATTGAACATCTCGAGACAACCTTAATGTACCATGGTCTCTCTAATCTTCCTGAAACTGTGAAATGTCTTTGTTTGAGTCTCGAATAATTGAGGGATATCAGTAAAAAATAGAAAAAAATCATGTTTCAGGTTGGTTTGGTTCAAAATTCTGAAAGGGATGAAATTAAGTGACCTTTACTTCACTAGAGGAGAACCTGCCAATTTCTGAATTAATTCGAACCATCTTTCATCCAACTCGCTTCATCCTGTAAGTACTGATAGCCAGTAGCGTAGGTAGGGAGGGGCGGAGGGGGCGGTCCGCTCCGGGCGGCACTTTTCGAGGGGGGGGGGGGCGATTTCACACTTTCGATGCGAAAAAAATTAACGCTTTTTTCCCATTAAGGAAATTATGCTTGAGATCTATTACAGGAGGCAAAAAAAAAAAGAAAAAAAGAAAAGAAAAAAAAAGGTCTTCGAATTGTAAGGTTTTGGTACAACTATGATAATTAAATTACTCTTATACAAAACATGTGTTTTTCTTGTGGACATCTCAAGTACTATCATTTGTTTTTTCACTTCCTTCGTCTGAAGCTACAGACTGAGGGAGGTGGTAGTGTAAAGTCAAGAGACCATGATTTTTTCCTTTTACAGTTAAGGTTCACTATTGCGAAAGAAACAATACACTTCATAACGTTTCGTTATATGATGAAGCTATCACTTTATTTTAAGAAAGTTCCTTGGTAAAACCACCTTATCATTTTTTTAAAAAAAAATCACTTTTTTTTTCAAGGAGGGGGGGGGAGGAGGGGTTGAATCTTGCTCGTACCCTGGATGGGAACTTCTGAGTTTGTCAATATTAAGTGATTTGCTAAAGCACGGATCCAAAAGGGAGTTATAACTTCCCCTGAGAAACCAAATTGACCCTGAGTTAGCGTTTCTAAAATTAGGAAAATTTCCCCGACCTTTAAGATCTTTCCCATACTGTCACAAAGCTTAAAATGTATTTTTACAGCGTTTTGTGGGGCTCCATTTTCAATACTCCCCCTTTTTCGCTGTCTAACGTTGCCAAAGAAAGCTTTAAAATGTGTTTTAAGGTCAGAGAGTTTTGTCCCACCAAAAACCGCTTAAAATTGTTTTCTTAAATCCTCAAAAAATGTCAAATTTTTGGGGAAGAGCAACCGAAACTTCCTATCTCTTAACGTCACCAAGCAGCCCAAAAGTGCAGTTTTAGGCCTTGAGTCTCGAACCATTTCCAAGGGATAATGCCCACTCCATCCCTTCCCATCTCATCTTTTAGCCTATTATTGAGTTTTTAAAACTTCAACACCAACAAATTCCTGAGGGCAGTCAATCTCTGACGCTTCCTGTAACGTGATTAAAGATAGTCTAAAATGTGTATTTAGACATCAACTTCGAACTTTAAAACCCCCAGCTCATCCATTGTCTCCAAAATTAGCTTAAAGTAAGGTTTTTGAAAGTTAAATTTCAGAAAAATTCTAAGGTAGGGACCTCAAATATGCACGAAATCACCTAACGTCATCACAGTTGGCTCCAAACTTCGTTTTTTAGAAATTTCTGGAGATGATGTTTTTAGGACGTCATTTTCAAAAAGTTTCAAGGGGAGACGGGAAAACCATTTGACTTCCCAACATTTGAGAACTAATGCCGTCGAAAATATTTCGGGAGGAACGTCCAATCTTTGTTGGAGTTTGGGGAGGCCCTTACACCACTAGATACAGCTTACAGTTACGTGTTTTTCAGTTTAGTTGAAAAACTTTCCGTACAGCTCCCCCGAATTTTCCCCAATATCTTCAAGCATTTATAAACAGCCAAAAATTGCATTTTTTAACATCTCAATTTCGGAAAATTTGCTTGAGAAGTCCCGACCCCCTAACTTCACCAAAGAAAACACAAAAATAATTTCATTTTTGAAAAAAAAAAAAAAAATCTGGATTGAGCTCTAAGCCCCTTTTCTATAAGCGTTACTTAAAATTGCTTAAAATTCCGAATTTTGACTTAACTTTTGGAATAAAACCCTGTTTCGTTAGGGATCTGAATTCCTTTGTTTTTTCTTCTGCAGGAAAAATACGAAAGAAAAAATATAAGTTTCTTTTCTTCTTTTTTAAAATCTTATTAAATACTTTTGACTTTCTAATGCATTAACTATTTCCCATCAAAAGGGCGGCAAATTAAGGAACCGCCCCGGGCGGCAGAAAGTGTAGCTACGCCACTGCTGATAGCTGGTTTAAAGAATACCCGACAAAGAAGGCTTTTGCCGAATGTTCTTTCAGCCCCTCACGTCTTCTGCACTGAAAGAGTGCTCATTCTAACTCCGAAACACAAGAATAAAAGAACATACAATTTTTGTGCTTTACTAACATTGTTTTTATCCATTTATTTCAGGCATACATTTATCGTTTCATTTCTTATTATTCATTTCATTTCCATAGCAATATATGGAAATGAAGTTGCTATCATTTTATCATCAGCAAATAATAATTCTGTTTAACAGTTGCATTCAATTTTAAAATAATTAGTTAAAGAAAAGAAGGGAAAAAATGCAACAGTAGAAAACTGAAAATTTTTGATAACTAATATCACAAAACCAATTAGTGCATAGGAAAGTAAGCTTTTTTAATTCTGGACGAACTAAATATTTAATCTTGGCCAGCAAAGATTGGCATTAATGCACAAAGTTTTAAAAGTAAACGATTAAATGAATTATAAATGAACAAACAATCTGCACAGGTCGAAATTTTCAATGTTGCAGAATTAAATTTAAATCATAAATATGCCATTCCTGAAGAAATTTGATTCTCTGCTAGGGCAGGAATTCTTCTTAACATCTCGGCAAACTTCAAGTAATTACAAATGTAAATTCCTCTCAAAATTTTCGAGTTCTTCCCAGCCTCCCACGCACCACATTTTTAAAGTTCCCTTTCGAGGAGAAAAAAAAAAAAAAGACGGGAAATTACGTGAGAACTTCGACAACTGTTTCTCAATCCTTTTCAAAAATTAAAGCGAATTCTCGTCAATTAACTGAATGCAAGGATTCTTTTTGCGGGAAAACATTCCCTAAAGTTGCTTTTCCCCTTTAATTTCCACAAGTTTGCGAAGCATGTGCGTGCAGCGCCCCCAACAATAACTACCAACCTCAGATCTTCCCGACTTTGCTATTATTCAGAGCACCCCCCTTTTCATTCCCCGACACCCCTCGTTCCACAAAGCACCTGGTGTTCCTCATTCCTGCTGCCAATCAAAGGAGGCCGCCGATCTCCCCCCCCCCTTTGATTTTTCCCGCTCTTTTAGATAACTGCAGAAAAGGTGCACGTGCCTAATCCGTTTAGGAAGTTTATTGAGGGAGAGAAACTTTTTCTTTTCTATTTATTTATTTATTTTTGTTTAAAAAGATGGAAGGAACGGAACCTCAGAAAGTTTGGCGATCTTGGCGAAAATCAGTTGGCTACAAATGAATTCTCCCTATTTAGGGATTATTAATGCATTTTAAGTTGTATAACTCCAGCGGTAGGGCTGTACTTTTTTTTTCTTTTTTCATTTGCTGCATTTAGTTTCATGTTAATTTGTTCCATTTTTTAATATTTTTTAAAAATTTAATTGGCAAATACGGGTTTTTTTTTAGCTTTTATTGTAATTTATAATTGCTCTATCGTTGCCTTGTTACGAAGACAAGCTTTTTAACCGTTGCCAAAAACGAATAATAGTAATTATGAAGCTAAATGTTTATAAAGTTATCGAATTAATTAAGGCTGAACTTAAGCAAGCACAGATTTTCGAATTTTCAGCTTTTGAAGTTTTTTAAAAGCTTAAAATCCATTAATATGAAAAACGACGCTACTGTAGTAGCTACATTTTTTAGTAGTTTGTAGTGTAGCGAGTAGTTCGATACAAAAAAAAGTAGTTTGTAGCGATTTCTAAAAACTACTTTTAAATAAAGTTTCAAAAAAAAAAAAAAAAGAGAGAAGAAGAAAGGAACGGAGGTTTCAAACGAATCTGACTTGTGCAAATTTTACGCGAGTAAATTTTGCACCAATCAGATTCGGAAGACTCTGAAAATTACGAGCTGACCTCAGATTGACGCCATACGTTCTATCTGTTTGACGCCATTAGTTTGTTTAGCATCGAAATTTTCACATTTCCCCAATATTCACCTTATGGCTTAGAAAGAAAAGAATAAGAGATAACTGCCAATGTAGTACCGCGTTTCATGGGCGTCCATATGGAAGGCACGTTTTGGCTCAAGCCCCACCTCCTCTGCTTTAGAATTTACCTCTTTCTTTTAGTACTTTTTTCTTCGCAAAAATATAAAAACATTTCTTCTCCTGCCATTAATGAATAAGTTATTAAAAATGTCAATTTTTTTGATAATTCTAATCTGTAATGAAATCGGTTTTCATGTGAAAATATCCTACTAAACCATGTGAAAAATATCTGACCCCCCCCCCCCCTAAAATTTTGTATATGGGCGTCCACGCCGCGTTTGTGTTTTCTGGCAGCTGAGAATGTCCCGTGGATGAACATTTCAGATTTCAATGAGACTATTGTGCCAAAATATCTACCTAATATGGAAGCTACTGTAAATGTTATGGAAGACGATGATACTGAACTGCCTTTTTTTTGGCCGGATTTTTGAAACTAAAATACTAAAAAAAAAATAACTCCGCGATTTTGAGCTTTTTTCAATAGTAACAGGTCAAGGCTAAGCCCAAAGGTTTTACACTGTTAAAACTACAGGATGCATTCGGCACCTTTCAGGGGAGAAACGCTTGTTCACCAGCGGCACCCAATACGGAGCCGAAATCGCACCTCTAAATAGGGTGAAAAACAGGCACCTTTTAAAAACTAGACAGCCGGAGTGAAAAAAAGGATCCTTCGGAGAGAGAAATGGCACCCTTACTATAGATCCTCCTCCCCCCTCCCCCGTATTGTGTGCGTTTTTAAATACAGTTGTGTACCTTTTTTTTTTTAGTTTTGTTTTGATTTATGATATTCTACGTTTTGGACATTTTTCACATTGAACTCGGTATTGGAAATGATTAAAACATGTAATTACAGCATTTGATCATATTTCAGAGTTTTCAACATAGTTAAGAAGTGCTCATAGCGTTAACTCATCTGATCGTGCTCTAACTCAGTGTTTCTCAACCTCTTTTGACCCACGGGCGCGGTAAAAGCAAATGAAAAACTTTGCGGACCGGTGAAATCTTTATCGTTTTCTTAAAGAATCATAAAATAAATAATATGAACTAGTCGACCCGTGCGGAACTCCGCACTGTTCTTCGAATCGTTTCATAAGGTATTTCGCTCTTTAAGAATTTCAAAGGAAGAACATTATGAAGAAGAACCGAAAAAAAAAAGTAAGCCCAGAAGAGAAGGCATGTAATTTAAAGACATCAGTAACAAAACCTCGTTAAATACAATGTTGTGATAATTTGATCATCGCTCACCTTTTGGTCGTACATATTTTCAATTCAAACATAAATATCATTAAAAGTGTGGCTAAGTAGTGACTCGTGAAAAAGCAATAATTGTGCATGTAAAAAAACAGGTTGTGGCAAACAGAGTCCTGCCCATGTGAGCATCTGACGGGAAAAAAGAAATATTAAAGAGATATTTATTGGCACGGATTCGAATTGGCGCCATTCTGAGTAACAGCCCGACACCCCAACAAACCTAGCAATTGCGCCTTCCTTTTCGAAAGCTATTCATTGAAGTAATGCGTAGTAAAAAACAGCAAAAAAGCTTTTTGCCAATAATAATAATAATAATAATAATAATAATAATAATAATAATAAGATCATGATTCTATGTTTTGTCATTAACCAGCATGATACAATTTAAAATTATTCGAATTGCATGGAAATTGATTAAAGAATGACGAAGATCTCACGTAGCGATTGAAACGAACATTCTAGAGAAGTAATAAATTAGATTAAAAATAAGTGTTTTTATCTTTGAATATTGAACTATTTCACATAGAAGATTGCTTTAACAGTTACGACTTAAATGCCCGCACATGTTTCTCTTTTAATCAAACACTTAAAATTCAAAACCAAAACCAGTTGAACTGAGTCCGTTTTTTAAGTGTAATTTTTCGAACGTAGACAAAATGTATTTTATTTTTCAGCAGAAAGCAGAGAAGTAGAAAATGATTTCTTGCTAATGAAGTTGATAATAATTTTAATGCTTCCTATCGTATTCGCGCGAATAAAAAATTAAAGGTTTACTGGGTGAAACTCGTAGTTTTAATTTCGCGTAGTATTTTTTCATTTGTACAAAAGGTCGCACACTGCTATTAGAAACATCTACATTTCAGCATACAATGAAAATGTTTTTCTGCACAAAAATAATTTCCTTTAGGTAAATCTAATACTTGTTTATGCTTTCATTATGCTGAGTGATCTGGATGTAGTCAAAGCTTAAAAAAAAAAAGGAAGAACACTCTTCGATTAACAGTGAACTTATCCGAATGATAACTGTAGCCTGCATAAAGGAGTCGAAACACCAAGTAGCATTCCCGCTGCATTTATTTTATTACGTTTGTATGTTATGAGTACATGTAATGCGTAATACTAATATAAATTTGAAATTCTTTCCGACAGCCCAAACTTGCTCGAAGTTCAGATAGTTTATAGCCGAACGCTCTACCGAAAAAAACTTATCAATTTAACCGAACAACTAAGTCCAGTGCTTTTAATCTTTATTAAAATATGAACACACACACACAGGCTTTTTTTTTTTTTTTTTTGCCGAAAGCGACGTAAAAAATGGAAAACTGCATTAGAACTTTGCTTTTAAAAAATGCATAAGAACTACAGGCAGCATCTAGGTTTTGAAACAGCAAAGGGCGTTTTCGAAAACTTGATTTTTCGACCGTAAGTCTATTTTTCTTCATTAGCCAGCCTGATAAGTTTTAAAATGAGAAGGGAATAATATATAAGATAAGATATTGAAGAAACATTTTTTTTATTCTTGAAAATTTTTGCAATTTGTTACCGCAGACTGCTTGAACCGTTATGACTTAGATGGCAGCACGTGTTCATCATTTAACAGCATGGTTAAAATACAAAATAAATTGAACTATACTCTTTTTTAAGCGTAGCTTTTCGAATGTAGTAAAAATGTGATAAGCTATTTGTTTTTTTTTTGCAAAAAGAAGAAAAAATATATATTTTACCCTTCAAATTGAGGTAGTAATTTTTTTATTTGTACAAAGAGTCAAAAACGCATTAGAAGAATCTATATTTCAATATACGATTTATTATTTTTTTCTGAACAAAAAACAATTCTATTGTAGTCTGAAATCTTAAACCTGTTACTTATATTTTCGCTTACATTATGCTTTAATTTTCTTACCAGAGCCAAAGCTTAGAAAGAAAAAAAAAAACGTACAATTCCGAAGTAATTTAGCACAAAGTCACTTCAAGTTTTCATATCAGCAATTAGCGTTTCCTTCTCTTTCATCTTATTCCTTCATAGTTGTTATTCACATTAATTAAGTGTTCATGTACTGCGCGATATTTCTCTAATTTTTTGTTGCAGATTGTCCGGAAGTGGGCCCGAACACGCATTCTCCTGGTTACAAAGAGAACGCTCTGCCGATCAAGCTATTCAGCTCTGTCGTCATAGCGCAAATTAAAGTTATAAGTTTAACCGAAAACCTCATTCTGGTTCTTTAAAACAGGTTTTTCGGCTGAGAAAAACAATTTTTAGACCGTGGGTCTATTTTTCGTCAGTAGCCAGCACCATAAGCTTTAAAATAAGGCGTAAATCAAAGAAATCGATCAAGAATTGAGGAAAATCTGGCGTAAAACCAAAAACAGGCTACAGAAATAATATATAAGGATAATAACTCTGGGGTCGTTAAAAAACATGTGAAAAAATTCAGGGTTCTGATGTTTTTTTTTTTTTTTTTTTTTTTTTATAAAAAGTAATGTTAAAAATTAATAAAACAATAAATATCCACCCCTTCACTTGTATCAAAGATCTGTCACAAATACGTTATAATTTAAAAACGAGTAATTATTTAAAACATGTGAGAAATTATACATTTACTAAAACTTGACGTATTCCGAAAATGAAGCATAGCTGTACTTATGGATTATTTAAATGATGAGCCAAAAATATTCAGGGATATTACAATTACGGAAAAACAAAATCGTTTCATAAACGTTAATCAAGAGTAACAAAAGAAACTGCACATGAAGTTTTTCAACAGTTAAATAAAAAACCAAAAGAAAGTTCTAACGCTCTCGAGGACTGCTAACAGGAAATGATTCTAACACTTGAATGAAAAAGCAAAAAAAAGAAAAAAAGAGCTAGACTTGAGAGAGATTTTTTTTTCGCTATCTTTATGTTATAATCTACGAAGCACAAGAAACATTTTTATTAAGGTTCTTTTGGTGACTAATAAAAGCTGCTTATCGAGTATTCAAGAAAATAATGACAGATATTTTTAGTAGCGTTTTGAATGATGGAAATTTCACGATAGTAACGGTAAACGAGAACTAGAAGACTAACGGTTACTGTGAAAAGCAATAAATGCACTTTTAAACACTTAACTATGTTTGAAAGCCCTAAAAGCTACAAAGTGATCAAAAGCTGTACTTACTTGTAATTTCGGATAATTAATCCTAGAAAAGTTGGGTTTTAATCCAATAGTGTACTTCATTCAATGTGAAAGACACACAAACGCAATCATCATTTGTCCGCCATATTGAGGTGGTTGAATGTATGTCTAAGGCAAAAAGCGCATGCGCAATGAGTCTTTCTGCGATTGCATGATGTTCTGGCTCCTCTGCTCTATTTTCTAGCCTGTGATGCACCTTCAGGCACTATGCTTTCACCTTAGAGGGAATATTTTCACTCGTCTGGAACCCCTGCTTTTAACAGTGTAGCAATTGGAAAAAAATAAATAAGTAATAGTTTTTTGTTTTTTTTAATTTCAGTAAAATTTAGTTGCCAAGTGTAGTTCTGCAATATATCTCACCCTTCTGCAGCTAAATATGTAAAACTATGCTTGATAAATTTAATGACGGAAGAACGGTTGAATCAATCTGACAAAGTTAAGCATCTACGATAGTATAAGTATTTCTTGTGTAAGGAGATTTTTGATGAATTTTATCTTACCGCTTCACTACAGTATTAAAATATTGCTGGATTACAGAATAGTCTTCCTTTAACATATAATTAAAATCTGTAATTCTTTGGTACACACACACACACATTTTGTACATTTTAAAGAAAAGTCTTTACTCATTAAGTGTGATTTTGTTGAACAAACCTTTTAAAATACCATATGAAAAGATCTTGCAATTTTTTCCGCATTTTATGAAATTCAAAAACTGCGCAGAAAATAAAGGCCATTGTTGAAAAAAAGAAAGTCTGTAAAAGAGATAAGTTTCCCCAATTATTTTATTTTACTCATTTATATACATTTTTCCCCATCCCCATTTATTTGCCCTTCGGGGATGGATAATTTTTTAGAACCCCTCCCTTCTCCGTGTATAAGGTAAATGTAAATAAATAGTATCTTACTGGGTTCCTCCATTTTTAACTTTACTTCTGGGGAAAGGAAGATCTTCAGACACTTTTTTTTAAACAGCCGAAGGAAAAAAATATGTAAATTTTATTGCCAAAACTGTGGACAATTGTTAAGGGCGGACAAAACACATGTGGTAGATTTCAAACACTAATTAATTAAGCAAGATGATTTTGTTCAAAGCATGACTTCATGTTTTCACTTTTTTTTTTTTTTTTTGAACAATCACGAATTACTAATTATCCTCACTTGACCAAAGCTGATGTTGCTCTGATTTTTCAGATTGCCATGTCGAAGAGAATAAGCTTTCTCGTTGTTTTTAGTATTTATTAAAAGGATACATTTTCGTCGTCATGGTTGAAAATCGTTTGCGTTCATTCAAGGCTTAAGTTAACTTAAGCAGATTTAACTTTTAAAAAGGGCAAGGGTGTAAAATTACGTTTCGTTCAGGAAAAACGCCACTATAGATGAGCTTAAAAAACAAAACTTTTCATCTAAATACAAAATATCCAGATTACTGATTCCCATCATTTAAGATTGATAAGAAGTAAAATACATAACGTTATACGCTGTAATTAATCTTTATGATAAGTGTTCTAGTGGATATCGGCCATAAAATCTTTATCTTTATTACCGAATCCTAACCATCATATTTTTTTTAATGGATATGCCTTGTATTACCTATTCTAGAAAACCATCAGCTTTTGACGGGTGCAAAATATCTTAGGCATTTGCATTCCATTTGTAGAAACAAGAAACCCAACATCTTGGGATCTATTGCAATTCGCGATTGCGAAAACACAATTTGAATTTCAGTTGTAAAAAATTCAAATGAATGCTCTTTGTAATTACTTCTATTTATTTTTCCATTATTTCACCTCATCGAAGCGACATTTAAAAGGAGAAAAAAAGTAATTCTCAGCTTGTGAGAGAAAACAAAACGTTATGACTCAAACTTGAAAAGGAAAAGAACCTGAGGGGAAGGAGAAAGGGAGAAATAAGTAAAAAATTTACTTTAAAAATACGGTCGATGTTCGTTATATCGACTCTAGTCGTCCAAACAAAATTGGAAGTTGTTACGAGAAGTCACTATAACGTAAATGTACTACAAGATACAGAGAAAATGTTTAGCCATATCTTTAGAATTACTGGAGTAACTTTTACTTATTATACTTCATTTTAAAAGATAACCAAAAAGCTAACAAAATAATAAATGATTGCACTTAAAACATTTTTTTAATTTTAGGTTTGAATACTATCCCACATTTGTTCGAATACAGTTAGCGAAATGTACACTGAAAATAATTGACAGAAATTTGTAACTTCGAAACCACGGTTTCCTTCCGCTTTGTATGATATTGTTTTCAAAACCATATTTTTTTTTTTTTTTTTTTTTTTGAGACATTGTAGCTGCTTTCCGTTTTTTGACTTTTTCAACAGCAAAAAAATAAATAAAGAAAAGATATTACTTCATACTGTTGACACTGTGTGCAATTCTCATCAACTCTTTGAACAGTTCATCATCAAGTAACTCCGTTCAATCGAAACATTTAATCTTTAGAATTTAGGAATATAAAATTGTTAATTATCAGTTTTCCAATTGATAGTCTTGAGAATCACAAAATAGTCCGAACTTAATTTTGGACGTTATACTTGGACTGAGCAGTTCAGTTTGGACTTTCTAACGGACGTTAAAAGAACATTATATCTATTGATTAGCAAACTGGACTTCATGCATCGGTCGTTGTAACGGAAGGGTTGTAGTAATGGAAGGTCGATCTAAAGAGCGTTGACTGTATTACATTCAAATTATCCTACCTTTTCTGCTTCATCTTTTTAGCATTTTGTCCCATTGTATCTTTCTGATACTCGCCATAATAAAAATTAGTTTGCTTGCGTGCAAGTAAAGTACAGAACTTCAACTATCTTACTATAATGCAGTTTAGATTGCAGAATAGAAAAAATCCTTGTGGAGTAGTTTTATGACCAACTAGTGGTACCTGCACGGCTTTGCCCGTAATAGAAAAATTAAAAGGTCTTTTGGTTCGCCTGTATATTTACAAATAATGCATGGTGAATTTTCTCGCCAATTGACTTGTACCCATGTTACGGTTCCACGTTATGATAATTTCGTAATTTACTTGTCCATCTTATGGTAATTTTGTTCTTAAAATTGGAATAGAAAAAGAACCACATCGAATTTTCGAAAAATCGCTTCGAGGTGCACACCCCCATGCTACAAACTAACATTGTGCCAAATTTCATGAAAATCGGCCGAACGGTCTAGGCGCTATGCGCGTCATAGACATCCTACGAACATCCTACAGACATCCTGCAGACATCCAGACATCCTCCGGACAGAGAGACTTTCAACTTTATTGTTAGTAAAGATATCCGGTAGTTAAGACCACATCGGAAGCGTTTCCAGAGCATTCAATTTTCCAGTATGAGGAACTAAAGCAATCTACATAATGGTCCAAGTCATAAAGTTTGATTACTACTCCTAATTTTACACATGCATTTTTCTTTTGTCCGTTTTTTTTTTTCTTTACGGCCATCCACTCATCCGCTCCCAAATGCCTGTTGGGGCCCCTTAAAAGTCTCGAGCCCCTTAGGCATCCGCTTAAGTTGCCTATTTCGTAATCCGGCACTGTCCGTGTTCCTATAAGCGATAATTTTTGCATAAATTTCAGCCTACTTGTTCAAATTTATATTCTTAATCTAGTTACGCAGAGGGAGAGAGGGAAGAATACCCCCTCCCCGGTGACACTGGCTTTATTGCCATTTCTAATACAGCAATTTAAATACAGGTTGAGCCAAAAATTCGTTAAGACTTTAAAAATTCATTAAAAACGAGCTGATGTGTGCATCACATGACTTTCTTTTTCACCAATTTAAAGTTAGTTCCCCATCATTGGCAATTTTAATGTGATTCGATAGTAAACTCTCTAAATATCACCAACAATGGCCAAATTGAAACCAGATTTTTAAAATAAATTGCCGAATTTGTCGCCAAGTTGGTGACAAAACTTGGCAATCAAAAGACTGGCGATATATCTCCGTGTCAGTCAAATTATAACACCACGAGTGAAATTAACATTGATTTCCCCCCAAAAAGGTGTAAAAGACCCCCTTTTTAACAACCGAATGCAACCAAAAGAGGAGGTGCACAACTAGACCCCACTAAGAGTCTACGTACCAAATTTCAACTTTCTAGGACATATCATTCTTGAGTTATGCGACATACATCCGCACATACGCACACCCGCATATACAGTGGCTCCCAAAGGTGTTCGTACACCTACGACTTTCAATGAAATAGGACTATATCCAGGGGCGGCATTTCAGCATTTCGTTTGGGGGGTCGAGTTTCTTGAACATGAGTTTCCTCAGAACGGTATAAAATACATATTGTTTTTCACAAGAACTGATAATTAAATGGTTTTAATGTTAAGAATAATTAGGTTTGTAAAGAACAATTAAAATTTTTTCGACCGAAGCTTTACATTTATTTTGTTATAAGTTATCTCACAAAATATCTCGGTACTAGTTTTTATTTTTTAGTAAAGTTTTAATCTGCTATTTTTGGAGTCAGGAAGAACAGAAAATTTTGTAACTATAGTTAATCAATATCCAATGACTTAATTTATTGCCAGTATAGCTAAAGAGGAAGGTCTTGCTTTGCCTCATTGCGCTTCGAAGGTAATTCTCTAACCTCCTGAGACACGCAAGTCAAAATTGGTTGACGTTCAGTTCTCCTACAACTTTCTGGTTGTGTGCGTAGTTTTTTACACCGATGAAGAGGCTCCATTTTTGTAGCCTTGAAATAGCTATGTGCTGTATTTTCGTGTAAATTTGTGCTTTATTTACATCGGTTTTTCAATTTAATCACGGAAGTCATCTTTCAAATGACTGACCTGATTGAAACAGTCAAAAAACAATGGAAGCAAGAAAGTAATGTCAAAAAAGCACATTTCCTTTAGATTCCTCTCTTTAAAATAACAAAGAAAGCTTTTTAAATAGGCTAGTATTTATTTTGTGTCATTAAAAAGTATAATCACAATTCACAAAACAATTCCTCTTCCCTCATGCTGTTACTTATAAGTGTAATATTTTCTTTTTCGCTTTCTATAACCGACCTACATAATATTGATGTTAAGACCAATAATAAATATATCTCATTAAATCCTGTCTCAATTTCTTGAGAAACTGAATTGATCAGTTTATTCAAAATATTGATTTAATATTTTGACTAAAACTTCATCTGGGTTTTGTCACCTCTTCCACATTGGCATACGTTGAAAACTGTTACGAAAAGTTATGTCACAAAGTTCCACACCTGGTTCAAGTATGCATTAATGCGAAAATTACTAAGAGTTTCAATTGTCAATCCAAGAATTAAGATTAGCGAATTAAAATTTTTATGATAGAGTGTAGCATTTATCAAAAAAAACGCTCCGCAATATAAATAAAGTAAATAAAAAATTCAGACAAAGGCATACATATTAAAATGACATCAAATTTTTTATCAATGAAAAGGTCGCTTTCCAGTAATTCTTCCAGGGGGCTTTTATAACTCTTGAAGACCATCTTGTGTCATTCGGAGATTGTCAAGTAAAGAGCCTCAAGATACATTTGTTGATGTGAAAGTATTTTTTGATGTGAGATGTTTTTCAAAAATAGCATATCTTTACAAAAAGTTCCCATGAAAGCATATGATACACCGAGTTGCTAAAATGTGTTTCTAGTACATGGCGTCAATGAACACTTACTAGCTGAACATTAAGTTATAATATGAACATAAAAATTTATGTAAAATGACATGGAATTTATGCGTAAAAATTGCACAGACTCTACACTGTACGGGTATCTCATAAAAGATGCTCCATCATAACATAGATTACTCAATTTTGAAATATTTAACCCATATGAAGCGATTACTTCTTTAGTTAAGGCAAACACTTATCCTCCATCAGTTTTTTCTGTTCTGAAAATTCAGGCAAATGATTGTCTAAGTTATCTAAATTGAATTTTACCATTTTATATTATTCTTAGTGAAAAATTTGGGGGTGCAACCGCCTCCTCTCGCACCCCCTATTTGCCGCCCCTGACTCTATCCATTGGTTAGAATTAATATTTCGGAATAGGTATTTAATTATAAGATCTATGATCCATTTTCACCAAAACTAGATGAAATTTTTTTAAAGAATACTAAAACTTATTTTTTTAAAAATCAAAAACCAAAAAGTGCCGGAAATTTTATCTTACAAAAGTCTTCGTACACTTTAAAAAATGTCCATATATTATTGAATAATCTAACTTTTTATTAAGTTATTATTTAGTAGAATATCATGCAGTATAACCAACACCTTTTAAACGTCTGGGAATACATTTCATTCTTCTTTCTTTCCGTTTTTTACGTAATTTCTGTGTAAGTGTTCAACCACACTCCGAGTCTTACTGTTTCTAGCTCTATTTTCGTTTCAAAGCCGTATTTTCGTAATCTAGCCTCCAGATATATCTCAATATGTTACATTAAGTTCAAATTTGGAGATTGAAGGGGTATTTTCTAAACATTAGGAAAATTTTTGAGGCACTAGACTCACAAAAGTTGAAAACCGTGTGCTTCCTATCGTTATCTTGATAAAAAACAAAATTGTTTTCGATAACCAAATTTTCGGCTAAGTGTTTAAAATTGGTTTTTTTAAATATTTAATTGAACAGCATGATTCATTATTTCATCAAAAAGTTCCAAACTACCAAGTCTTAATGCCGATATCACACAAGAACACCTTCACCGCCCTGATTAACTGGTCCAACACTGTTCTTAAGATTGAGTTCCTATTTTTTTCTTCTATTTGCAATTATACAAAAATTCAACTAAAAATGTTGAATTCATTTTATCTGTAAGTAAGACGTAGTTCCAAAACGTTTTGAGCTTATTCATCATTGATTTTGCAACGAAAAGCGTAAGCTTTCTGTTTTTCGTACGATCAAGAATTTTTTTGCGGGAAGAGGTCCCATTTAATTCCGCTAATCAGAGAACTTGTCGAACAATTTTCGGTGAAAATTAAACGTAAAAATTTTCATTTAACTCTGCGGAAACTTTTACAGCACTCAAATGTGTATTTTTTTTAAATAAATTTTTAACTGTAAATCTACGATCACGCTTTGTCAACTTTGCCGGTTGACCTTTTCTTACCTTGTTTTCTGTCCGATTCTTTTCTTTAAAGCATTTTATCAAGCACTTTACTATAGAATGGAATAAATTAGCTAATTTAGAGACATTTCAAATTAATTTACCGCTAATATGAGGAAAAAATTCAAATTTCGAATAATATTTGTGGTTTTTTTTCGAATGCCAGCCATTTAAAGTAATAAGCACAATATTAAGGAATAAATAAACAAAAAATTAAAGCCAAATGACTTACAAGGGTCAACACAATGCAAAAATAATAAAAAAACGACATATGATAAAAAATATTGGACTTCATATTCGAATTTAGTTTTGCAATATTTCGATTTTAGTAAAAAATTTCAAAGTGTACGAACACTTTTGGGAGCCACTCTACATACATACGGACGTCACGAGAAAAGTCGTTGTAATTTACTCGGGGAATGTCAAAATGGATATTTCGGGTGTCTATACGTTCTTAGGCACTTATCCGCGTGTGGTCGGGTTGAAAAAAAAAAAAAAAAAAAACTCAACATTAATTCGGGGGTGAGCAAAATGGAAATCAAGGCCGAATTTTGAGTGGAAAATTTTTCGCGAATACAATACTTCCTTTTTCCAAAAGGAAGTAAAAATAGGGTTGCGCAATAATCGCGGAAAATCCGCAAAACATGCAAAAAACGGTATTAGTGCGTGCAATATATTAAAACAATCAATAACACTTGCATACAATTAAACCATCCAGTAAAGATAAAATGGAGGGAGTGAAAACTTGCATTCATGAAACAAAGACACCAATTCACGTGATAGGTCTTAAAATGAAGCAGTGGAAGAAATCAGGTTTATTTCGCTAGTTTCACGCAAAACGTGTCAACCATTGGTCGTTATTCAGTCACGTGACTTGAGATCGTTGCCCAATCTTTTGCTATGCCAATGATTGGACTTGCTCCCTCCATTTATAATTTCTGCTCAAAGATTTAAACTATACCTAACGCGATAAAAGTGAGAGTAATATGCAGTTTCCGGAAATCGCAGTGGCGAAGGAATTTTTTATTTTTTGCGATTTCGGCATATATGCTTAAGGAGCTATTTCTATATTCATATATGATTTCACTGAAGGTTCCCAAGTTAATCCAGAAACATAAGTGGCTTTGACTTGGGAAGATATCTGAATTTTTCAGAAATATTCCAAGTTAAAGAAAAGAAGAGGAAAAACTTATGAACGGGAATTATTGGGATAATGGTGCATGGTAACCAAAAAAATAATTACAAATTCGTTATTTTCAGATAAAAATGCACGAGTAACTCAAATTATCATGTACTCCTCATACCTCAAACATCCTCATATATATAATAGCGAATGATCGAGTAACGCCTCTCACTTCATCAACAATGAAACTCGCGCCACGGGATGTTAATTTGATAATAGTTTATGGTAATATTTTACCATATGGGAAATGCTTTATTTTGAAAAGGCTGAACTGAATCCGGTTACTTAACTGTTTTACTGGTAAGACTGTCCTTTTAGGAGAGTGAAGAAACGAAAAAGTGGTCAACTATTAACGCTATCTACTGTAGTTTAGGGTTAATCCACTGAAGTTAGGGCTAAAATTTCAAGTAACAAAATATCATTAAACAGGCAATTGCGTCGTTCAAATGTAGAAGCAATTTTCACCCGTCATACCTTGATGGGCGACTTTCTAGTCTTGTGTATCATTAGTATAAGTAGTAATAGATGTATTACTATATACGTGTTTTTTATTCATTATGGGCGTTTTCAAGAGCATTATTAACAGTGTCACTTTTAAAGATTTTATTATTGTAGCAAACTTTAATTTCGCAACATTTTTTTTTTTTTTGTTGTTGCTCCTGAAGTCCTGAAGAGTGTCAGAGAACACTTTGTATTGCTCCGGAAGTTACTGGAGGGAAAAGATGACAAAAACGGTCCTCTTAATAAATATTAAAACAACGAGCTAGTTTGTTCTCGCTGTCAATGCAATCTGATAATTATAACTTATGAAACAAATGTGTAAAACAGGAAGCTGAATGGCGCATTCTTTCATGTGACCCGAAGCCACTAAGGTTCCGAAAGCTGCCTGTTGTACAAAATATTTCGAGTAGAGCGCTCCGACAGCAAGACTTTCCCCTGCCCCCAAACACAAAGCCATTTCTTCTTTGTCAATGGAATACCACACCGTACGACAGATACAATATTCCCTCTTTTATCTCAAGCACCTTCAATCTTCGTCTGTTTTGCCTGTTGGCTGTTTGTTTTGGCGAGCACCTTTTATTATTGGCCCATCTTCACACTCAGGTGAAACCTTTTCTAGGGGTCAATTGCGACGTCCCCTCTAGGGGCTATTATCTGAAGGAAGGAGGAGTTCATTAGTATGATGAACGAATTCACCAAGATCGTTTTTCTTCGACTTCTTGAAAGTGAAATTTTCTTTGTAGTCCTGGAAAACAGGACCCATTATTCTACAGAGATTCATCACCTTTTATTTACGGGTTTTACTTTTGTCTTCTCGACGTCCTTTCCGTGTTGATTGGGAAGTTGTTGATGGAGAGAAGTTACAAATTTCAAAATTGGTAACATGGAAAATATTACGATTTATGAGTATTCTTTGGTATGAAATTTAGAATGAATCACTATTGCAGATAGAAGTTACCTTCCGGAGGGAGGGCTTTTTCATAACCAGGGAGGGTAGAGTTGGAGTCTGAATGAATTTTGTGTAAAGGAGTCGGAGTCGGGAGTCCAAGGTTCTAATAGTTGGAGTCTGTCATTTTCCTTCAAATTCTGCAACTCTGGCAGTGCTTCCGGAGTCGGAATGATTTTGGTGTAAAGGAGACGGAGTCTGAGGTTTAAAATTCCAAGAGTCGGAGTCGGTCATTTTCCTTGAAATTCTGCACCTCTGGCAGTGCTTGCGGAATCAGAATGATTTTGGTGTAACGGAGTCGGAGTCGGGAGTCCAAGGTTTAAAATTTCAAAAGTCGGAGTCGGTCATTTTCCTCAAATTCTACAACTCCGGCAGGGCTTGCGGAGTCGGAGTCGGAGTGATTTTGGTGTAAAGGAATCCAAGGGAGTCCAAGGTTTTACATTCCAAGGGAAGGAGTCGGTCATTTTCCTTCAAATTCTGCAACTCTGGGAGCGCTTGCTGTGTCGGAGTCTGACTGAATAACGGCTAATACGAACAAATTTGTAAATTTTTAACATTTTATATTAATCGAGTCCAACTGTCCATTATCTAAAAGTATAGTTGCGATTGCACTGGCATGCGAACGAAACCGTTTTGAAGAAAACTGTTGTCTAAGCTTCGGCTGTGTTGTTTGATTGATGATTGGCTATTTCAGTCTACAAAAGGAGAAGTTTTCATTAATTCAGATTTAAAACAAGTGAGAAACGAAAATGGGGAGTTTGTCGCAATTCACATTTCCCGGTAAGCTATTAACTAATTTAAGAAATCAGTTACCTTGCTAGATTTCATCAAAATGGTATTTTACTTATAACTTCTATGTTTTAATCTGAAACTCTCTTTGAACCAAAATGTCGGATAGATCGGCCTGCCCTTTTTAGGGGCTCCAATCCAAATAAGTCATTTAAAAAGACAAACTATATGCGAGTGAGTGAAAGGGCGGACCGAACTTAAACTTTTGGGAGGGCGGAAATTCTCAATTTTCTGAATGATGATAGTTTTGCCGAATAGTGATAATTTTGCATAACAGACTCCGAAATTTTGTCGTCATACAAAATTTACCGAATGATGAAATTTTCGGAAAGTCGCTGTTACCTACCATCGGGACGCAGCTGAATAAGTGATATAAAGGGCAAGAAATTTCCAAATAAGCTGTATAAAGATTCACGATACATTCAAAGGGAAACAACAAATGATGTTCCCTCGACAAAGGGGAAAGAGGGGTATGTTTGGGTTAAAAAAAAATGTTATAAAGACAAATGGTTGTAGTCAACGTCTGTCCTTTTTTTTTCGCATTCCGAGCTGTTCTTTAACCGCACGTTTTCTCTCACGCCACGTTCTTGTTCTTTCTGCGCCTGACTTAGTCATATTAACAACAAAATTGCAAATTTTAGTGAAGAGAGAAGAAATAGATTAGAAACAACGAGAAAACTAAAAACACTCGAAACCTGCTCTTTAGTTATTGACAAAAAACAATGAAAAATATTTATAACTATAAAGTTAATTAATTAACAATCTAATTTCAAGGCTGAACTTAAGTGATATGGTTACAGTTTCGGATGATTTGACTGTAGTTATATGCTTGCGTTTTACTAAATTTATTTCCAAAATGTATTACCAAAACTAACTTTATAATATAAGATGTTTCATTTCAAAAAGTGTGGCATCATTTGACGTCCCCAAATGAGCGATGGAAAAAAGCGCTACACATCCAAATGAACAACGTAAAAAGTGCGCTATAGCGAGGAGTTAATGAGCTTTATTTTATTCGGATGAGCATTATGGCTCAGACTTCCGTTGGCATGAATATTTAATAGAAAATGCAAGCATCTTAGAGCTGCGAGCGTCTGAGAGAAAAGAAAGCTCACTGGAGGTGATAATTTGCGCAACATTTTATATATAAAAAAAAAAGACACTTCCAGTTAGAACCTCGCTTTTCAAGAAAGCCATCCATGATGATGCGGTGAAAAACGCCAACCGCAGGCATCCCATTTTACTCCGCAATCCCTGAAAAATATCCCTCTCTTCGGAACTTGGGGATTAATAATTATGATAATAACAATAATACTTTGAGCGCGGGAAGAAGAAGACGGCAGCTGGTTTGGCGGCAAGCACTCCTAATTAAAGAGGGGTTTCGGCGGGGAAAAAGCGAAGCCTGTAATAATCGAAAGCAGGGGGGGGGGAGTCGGTCTCGTTTGAGAGGGGGTGGGGGCGTGGGAGGCCCCCCTCATCCATCACGCCAAACTACCTGCGAATTTTCTGACACGAGACTCCATCATCAGCTTGATCTAGGCTGTTCTTTCATTTCAAAGGATATTTTTTTTTTCCTTTCTTCTTTCGTTGGGGGGTCGTTCTCGTTCGAAAGGAATCTCTTTACTACTGCTCATGTTTTTCCATTCATTTTTGCTCCTTCACCTTCTCTCGCTCGAGTGTACTTGATTTCATTTGGATATTCGATTACGCCCTCATATTGATTCCCAGAGGCGTAGGGAGAAGTTCTTCACGCAGAAGGGTTTCGTTTAGTTTCACACATATGCATATGCATATATGTGTACATATGAGTGTGTATAAATAAATAAATAAATAAATATATACAGTTGGATCTCTGTTTAACTACGCTTTATTTAACGACTTTCTCTATTTAAGGACGCATTCTACTTAGGGACGATTTTTTGTAGTCTCTTGAAAGTGGATAAATAGAGAGCGCACTGTGTGTGTATATATATATATGTATATATATATATATATATATATATATATATATATATATATATATATATATATATATATATATATATATATATATATATATATATATATATATATATATATATTAAATGCATAAACATGTACAATGTAACAAAAATACCAGATACGAAGCTTAAAGATGCGCAAAAGCAGAAAAACGGTTAAGCCGTGTGAATAGCTTATAAAAGAGTTTCAGGTTTAAATAAAATACGTTACGCTAGCACAAAAAAAATTAGAAAGAAGACTAAAAATTGATTCATAAATGGCGCCAGTACTCATCAGCAGTGAAAACTTCATCTATGGTGGAAAAACAAAGAATATTTTAAAATAAAGTAAGAGAGAAATGTATAAGTTTCGAATATTTACAGAATATTACAGCACTGGGCTAGCCCAGTGCTGTGTGTGTGATGCTTTGTAAATATTCTAACTTCTAAAGAGATTCCGGAAACTGTGAGGAAATTGAGGCCACATTATTTACTTACATTAGAGCAAATAATGGCTTTCCTTGAATAGCCTAAAACTCAAAATAATGATAATACCAATAAGTCGTCCTAAATATCCATCCCATGGCTTTGATTTGAATTTTTACATCTTGAATTCAAATTATGTAACACTTTTTCGGTAACTATGCATAAAAAGTTGTCAAATATACTTAACAACTAAATGAATCAATTATCCAACGTTTTGATGCACAAAAATTGCAAATTGTGCATCAAAATGTTGAATAATTGATTCATTCAATTTTCAAGCACAAAGGTTAAAGTAACAATACTGTGTGTGCGTGTGTGTATGTTTCTGTAGTACTTGATAGAGTAAACATTCCCCCTCACGAAACTAGTACAAATCAAAAGTGTCTTACACTTGAATTTTGTTTTTGTCAGTTCTAGTAATTTTCACTATCTAATCATATACTGTTTTATTGATTCTCCATTTAGTAAAAGAGTAAGATGAGATATCAATGGCTCATTTGCACGGAAGTAAATTATTTAGGGTTCTAAAATATTTTGACTACTCTGAGTAATGGAGTGACAAATGTCTGAACGGACAAATCGTTCTACCTAAAAAATCTAAACTAAAAAATCGTTCCAACACTGTAGCAACGATTCAGAAACTTTCCTGAGAAATAACAGGCAGCTGATGTGCCCAATTTCTCCCAGTAACATATCTCGCAAAAACCAGGAACATTTTCCCCTAAAATTCAATAACCTTCCTGTAATTATCCCGAAAAATCCAGAAATCTTCCTGTTTAAAGTCAACCGTGTCTCTAGAACTTCAGAGTAATCTTAAGCAGGGACAATATAATAGCTTGGCACCTTCCTGATTATCAAGACAGCTCCAAAAGTAGTATTGCAAACATGGCCAAAGCTAAGGCTCCTATATGAGGGAACCTGAAATATCTGACATTTTGATTCCAAAATTGTCGGGCGAAAAAATTGTATTTTTACAGAAGTTTCATTGCAGAAAACAGGTGTTCAGCTTTAGATGTGTTGCCTGATTGATATTTGATTATTTTATTCTGTAGATGAAGAAGATTCAATTAATACAAATTAAAGACAAGTAAGGTGTGAAAATGAGGTTTATTACAGTTAACATTTCTCGATACATTTTTTTTAAATTTGTGAATTAAGTTATCTTTCTAAGATTCATCTTAAGTGACATTTTACTCACGTTATCATAAATTTTTTTTACGACATAGCAACCAGTGAATTTTATAACGCATTTATTTATAAATACACTGTTATAACCAGAGGTTCCAGACGAGTGAATATATTCCCCCTAAGGTGAAAGCATGGTGACCAAGGGTGCCAAACTGGCCAGGAAGTAAAGCAGAGGTGCGAAAGTAGCAGACAGTCGTAGACAGGGGTGCCAAAACAGCAACCAATCGCTAAATGACTTGCTGGCGCATGCGCTTCCGGCATACATTCACCATTCAACCACTTCAATATGGCGGACGAATGATAGGTTGCACTACGCGTGGCTTCTACGTCTTTCACATTGAATGAAGTACACTATTGGATTAAATCTCAACTTTTGTAGGATAATTCTTTAAAATAACAAGTAAGTACAGCTTTTGATCACTTTGTAGCTTTTAGGGCTTTCAAACATAGTTAAAAGTACGTTTAATGGTTTTTAGTTACCGTTAGTCCGTTACGATACCGTAGTACCGTTAGTTGTTTATTTTCAGGTTACCCTTACTGTCGTGAAAATTCCATCATTCAAAACGCTACTAAATGTATCTATCATTATTTTCTTGAGTACTCGATAAGCAACATTTAATCACCGAAATAGTAACCGCAATGATATTTGCAATAATCAACAAGTGAGAGCCTAAATAAAAATGATTCTTGTGTTTCGTGTAGCGAGCGCAAAAAATAAAAAAGAAATCTCTCTCCGTCTATCTTTTTCTTTTTCTTTTTCGTTCAAGTGTTTGAATCATTTCCTGTTAGCGTTTATTCGATAGTGTTAGGAATTTCTTTAAATTTTTAACTGTCGAAAAATTTTATGCGCATTTTATTTTATTGTTATTTTGATTGAAATTTTGAACGTTTGAGAAACGATTTTGTTTTTCCGTAACTTTAATATTCCAGAATATTTTTGGCTGTTCATGTAAATAATTCATAAGTACATCTACACTTTACTTTCGGTGCGGTTATTTCTCACAAATGATCATTAACTTAACTATGATTATTCAAATAATTACTCGTCTTTAACTTTAAATATATTTGTGACAACTCTTTGATACCAAATAAAGTCTGTAGATATTTATTGTTTTATTCATTTTTAATATTACTTTGTAAAACAAAAACACTCATCAGTACGCAGTATTTTTTCACAAGTTTTTTACCGCCCCGAGAGTTATTATAATTATTATTATTTATTTTATTTATTTTTAAGAAAAAGATAAAAATTTCACAGGTCCGCAATGTTTTTCATTTGTTTTTACCGACCCGTGGGTCAAAAGAGGTTGAGAAACACTGATGTAGAGAACGATCAGATGAATTAAAGCCGTGAGCACTTCTTAACTATGTTGAAAACTCTGAAATATGGTCAAATGCTGTAATTACAAGTTTTAATCATTTCCAGTACTGAATTCATGCAATGTGAAAAGTGTGCAAAACGTAGACTATCATGAATCAAAACAAAACTATTAAAAAAAGAAAAATACACAACAGTATTCAAAAACGCACACAATACGGGAGAGGGGGGGGGATCTACAGTAAGAGTGCCATTTCTCTCTCCGTAGGTTCATTCTTTTCACCCCGGCTGCCTATTTTTTAAAAGGTGCCTGTTTTTCACCCTATTTAGAGGTGCGATTTCGGCTCCGTATTGGGTGCCGCTGGTGAACAAGCGTTTCACCCCTGAAAGGTGCCGAATGCATCCTGTAGTTTTAACAGTGTACTAGAAACGAATTCAGATTCATTATTGTTTCGGAACCAAAAAGTCAGCCTGTCCTTTTCAAGGGGCCCCAGCCAAAGAGAAGCCAGAATTGAAAGTAAATATTAAGCATCTCACCTGACTGCAATTCTTCCAAACCTACGCAGTACAAGGACTTATTTACTCCCTTCGGGAGCTCAATCAGCCGTAATCGATCTAAAGCCCATACACCTTATAAATATTCTCAGTTAATCTTTAAACTGGGAGCTAAAAATATTTTTTACAACAGAGAGAAGTGTGCATTCGCGCAACCTGTAGATTTCAGGAAACTTTTCTATAATAATATTTGATATTTCCAAGAAGGGGATAAGAACCATTGAAATCCCTAAACGTTACACGGAAGTACTCAGTAACGTTTCGGATTTTTTTTACAGTGAATGATTGCAAAAAATGTTCGATTACAGAACGAATACAAAATGAAATGATGATTCTAAAACTCATCCTGTCCGCGGTCTGAAGGCAAAATACTTTGATCATTATTGCAAATGTAACAGGGTGGGCAGTCAACAGTTTCCACTTTGTTCGTTTTTATATATGATCAATTATACAAGAGAAGCAATGAAAATTGAAAAAAAAAAATAAATAAATAAATAAATAAAAAAATGGAATACGATTTGGCACTTTAAGCTTTAATGTGGGCCTTCTGAAAATTGAAGTTTGGAGCTATCTTCTTTTTGCAGCGAGCCCTTCAAGTGATTAAAATCCCCCCCCCCCCGCCGTCTCGGATATAATTTGTACTACTTCAGCGAAAATGGACCACTCCCCCCCCCTTTTTTGAAGTAATATAGGAAAAAATTTAAGAAAACATGGCAGTCTCTGAATTACACCTCCCATGAACATCATCGGGACTTTAAAAGATTGATGCTTTTTCTTCTGTGATCATAACAATTAGGTAAGGAAATAGCCCGTATCCCTTGCTTACCTGAGAGCATTTGGGTTCACCTCACTCAATAGATACAATGGTCAATAGCCGGGAGCTTGAATTTTGGATCATTCATTAGAATCATTTTACAACCTCTCTCTCCTCCGGCCCTGGTTGTCTGCTTTATTTCTTCACATTGCCTGTCGCCGTTTGAGGCGACGCAAGTACAGCCATAAAAATTATCCGCTTTTTTACTTTCACCTTTCCTATTGTAAAACAAAATGACAAGCACCCAAGGCAGATATTTTCCGTTGGTTCTTTTGCAAACAGGTATTGTTATGGTCCGTTCCGTAGGTGGTCAGAACATTTGTAAGTACTGCCGAAGGGACAGTAATCAACACTGTAAGAAAATTCCGAAAAGATATAGATTATTTCCGGGCAACAAAATCGGTGAAAATTGCTTCTACATTCGAACGAAGCAGTTGCCTGTTTAGTGATATTTTGACAGTTGAAATTTTAACCCTCACTCCAGTGGATTAAGCCTAAACTCTGGCAGATAGCGTTCATTGTTGACCACTCTTTTGTTTCTTCATTCTTCCAAAATGACAGTCTTACCAGTAAAACAGTTAAGATACTGGATCCAGTTCAGCCTCGTCAAAAGCATTTCCCTGTATGTATAACATTACCACAAAGTATTATCAATTTATCATGCCGAGGAGCGAGTTTCATTGTTGATGGCGTCAGTAATGTTACTCGAACATTCGCTTTATATATATATATGAGGATTCCAGGACTTTACGGGTTTCCACCATCAACAGTTTCCTGTGAAAAACGAGTATTTTCGCGAAAAAGTTTCCTAAATCACTACAAGTTTCAAACATACCGATTTTTATCGGGGCTGTTATCAGGGGTTCAATGGGTTTGGGGTCAACCGCCGGAACCCTTTGGTTTTAGGCCATATTCTCAATCCTAGTGTGGTGCACTATTTACATGTACGGACTGCTATGAACAACTAGCCCCATCTCCACGCCAAATTCTGTCTGCAATAGCGGCTCTTATTGTTGCATTAATTATAGTTTTTCAACAGTAATTATAACTACAGTAGACTTTCAACGATAAATTCAGAAAATAATATTTTCTCGCCACGGCAAACTTTATTTAAGAAAACAATATTTTCTCTCATTTGGTCGCGCAACATGTTTATATCCTTTAAATTTGAGAATACAAACCATCATTACTGAAAAAAGATTAATGAAAAAAAAGGTATACTTCCTTTACGCGCATTACATTTACATTAAAATGAAAGTCCATACCGTTTTTGTTTTTTTTTTCTTAATAAGGATAGTTAACAAGAAAATATGTTTCAAAAAGTTTCAATGCAACTAAATTTTAAACCAAAAAAACTTTAAAATAAAATATAAAAATGCTTTTTAATTCCAAAAATTATTTCTATAAGCTTGGATCGCACTGAAAAGTATGAAAAAAACTAAGTATATGATTTCTTGTAAGATCAGCTTCCATTTTTGGATGCTGCAATCAAGAAATCATATGCTTAGTTTATTTCATACATTTTAGTGCTATCCAAGATTATAGAAATAGTCTTTAGAAGTAAAAAACATTTTTTTTAAATATTTTATTTTATTATTTTAATATTGCATGAAAGTTCGCACATGGTATGAATTACTCCATCTTTTGAGTTCAGCGTTATACTTTTCTTCGTCGATCAAAATTGATGTGAATACTAGTATAACTAATATCAAAAATTCATTAAGAAAAAACAGGAATTTAGGATTTTTTAAACGCAATTTTGTTCAAGTATAGTGAAATAAGAGAGTTAAAAAAAAAAAAATACTAATCACTTTTCGTAATGCACTCTAAAGGATAAAATAACTTTTCTGGGTCAGAAAAGACAATTTAGTATTCCTGTTTCCTGCAGTTGTCGAAAATTCCAAGAAAATGACACCACAAACGAAGAAAAGTGCGGTTTAAGTCATGAAGAGAATTTCTTTTCATTATCTAGCTTTCAATCATAAATTTGAGTGTTGAAACATTCATATTTTTCTTATTGGGAAGGTTTAATTTGTAATGACTAGAACCATACTTTTCTTCGTTTGTGGTGTCATTTTGTTGGAAATTTTGAAAACTACAGGAACATTTAAATTGTCCTTTCTGACCCAAAAAAGTTATTTTATTCTTTTCAATTCATTATGAAAAGTGCTTAGTATTTTTTTAAAAAAATTCTGTTATTTTATCCTTTTTAGTGTAAATGTATTTCAGAAATAGAATAATGTTACCATCTAGAAACTTCACCTTTCAAATGCTCTGTACCAAAATGAAAAAAACCTATACACGTGTCTGAAACTTTAAGCAGTTGGCACTAAAAATTAATCCCTGTTCCTCTCTAGGATTTATTTGTTTGCTAATTTAATTAACACCATTTAAAAATTAAAGGTTTCCCAAACTAACTTATGTTTTAAAACATACAAGTTACTCGTAATAGAGATCATAATATGTCTCTTTACTTAGTTCCGTTATCGATTATTGGCATAGATGAGGGCAATGATAGGGAATACATTTCTTGCTTGCTCCAGAGAAGCCATCATTCAAAATTTTCATTCTGATTACTATTAATATTATTGTTGTAAAACAATGAATATTTGTAACAATGGGTTTCATATTTAAACATTTAATGGGGAAATTACATGAAATTCGCTGTTTTCCATCCTAACTTAAATAATAATTTCATTTTAGAACTGAATTTTTTAGCGTTAAGTTGTACCTTAAGATTAAGCAAATCATTTAGTGAAATCCCGAAGTCTCTCAGTGGTCCAATTGCTGAGATATAAAGAAAATCAGGCCTCGGATTTTCCGTGACCATCAGGCCAATTATAATAAAAGTGCTTAATACTAATAAAAAGGAAGCTTTTAAAAGCGCCCACATATACTCGTAAATGATTGCTTAAATTCAGCATTGAAACTGATTTGTTAAATTTATTGCAATTCATTTATCAATTTTTTCATTGTTAATGTCAACAATTAAAGAGCGGAAGCATTTTAAATTTATAATTCCTATTATTTTTCATTGTTTCTGGCAACAGTACAAAACCGAAAGCAAACCGCAGGATTATGAGATAAATGTAAGCTAAGAAATAGTCAAAAAATAAATAAATAAATAAAAAAGACAAACAAGAATACTGATGTGAATAATTGTTTAATTGCGTATATTTTATGGTTTAGTAACGATTAACCCCACCAATTGTCTAGTGAAATTGAGCTGGAATAAGTTTTACAACGAGCTCAAATGCCTCTGCTCCGCGCGGCTGCGAACCAATGCAGGAAAGATAGTTTTACAGAGATTTTCCTGGGCGCTACTAAACATGAGCTTCTGTGCCGCATGGTGATATTGGATTAGGCATCTTATTTTTTCGCCAAATTTAGCAAAAGCGCAGCAATTGTCGCCATATAATTACATCTCTTCCACTTGCAATCCGTTTCATTACTTCCATTTTATCATAGGCATTTCATTCACATTCGTCAAAATAAGTATTATTTCAAGAAACAAAAAATTTACCTTCGCGCAGGTATAAGAAAATAACTTAACAACATAAGGAATAAAATTGTAAATTGTTGCTTACTTGTGTGTTTAATTACTTTGCCTTTGTGTTTTACTGAAAGCTAGAGACGCAATTATCTACTTGTTAGGGGAATGTGGGGCAAAGTTAAATAGCAGGTCAAAGTAAAATGGTGAGAGATTTACTCCGCTTTTAGCACCACTTACCTAATAATATTTTTAAAATGTAGTAACATAAGTAGTCAATACCAGTCAAGAAAATATTACCTCTGAAAATCAAAGCATATAAAAGTACAAACAATTTTCAGAAAAGGATACTCAAATCGTAATATTTTCTTACACGTCAAAAATTATTTTGATATTATAAAATGATAAAGTTCTTGTTATTAACATTTTAAATAATAACTGCAACCTTCTAATGTTCGATAAAGTATTTATTTAGTTATATTTAGCTTATTTGTATTGTTAATATTTTTTACAATTAGTCAAGTGCATGCGGACAAAGTGAAATTAGTTCATTTCGTTTGCACAATCAAACATTTACTATATCAGTTACACATCCATTTATTAACTAATTTATTTGCATTCCTTCATTTAATAATTCTCATCCTACTTTATTCATCAACTTATTTTCTTATTCATTCACTATTTTATTCACTCACTTATTTTGTCTCATGTATTAATTAATTAATTCATTTGTTTATTGTTTCATGTCTTTTCATTTATGCAATTACCCTTAGATTTGCTCAATAATTGTTTTAAAATATTTTTCACATTCAAATAGAAAATATTTCATTCGAAAAATATTTCATTTTTCACTTTGCGTCATAAAAGAAAAAATGAAAAATTTCCACTTTTTTTTTTTTTTTGAAGAAACAATTTTATTGCCAAAAATAAAAAATAATGTTTCAATGCAAGTTTTATTATTAAATAGAATATTCTTTCTTTCAGTACTGTAATTTTCAAAACAAATTTCCAATTTTTTTATTTTGACAAAGTTTAGTCATCTTAACTATTTCACTTTGCCCACATTCCCCTACATATCAAATATTTGGCAATGTAAGGCGGTTCAAATATCCGGATATAGTTTTAATAAAGTAATAATGATATTTGATTGACGGGGGGGGGGGGGCACGAATACTTGTGACTATTTATTCACGTTATACCTATAACAGTGTAATAAGTACTGTTATTATAGGTTATAACTGAATATTCTATCAAAATCATTACACTACTGACATAAAGAGGAGAAAAACATTTTGAGAGCTAAAAGCAATTTTTAAATTCGTGCATAACAAAACAACATCAAAAGGACAAACTGTAAAAAATGATAAAATGAATTTTTTACCTATGTATAAACAACCAAACCAAGCTATAGTGAACTGCCTACGGACATAGCAATAAGTTCCCTATAACCGATGGTTCACTATATCCAAATTCTTTGAAAAACTATTTTCTCCACATGTAGAAATAGTGATCGTGATTGTAAATAAATTACCTATGAATTATTTACTGATTAAACTCGCTTTAAATTTGAAACCACTGAAGTAAAAATATAGCATTTCTTCTTTTCATAAACAAACATAACTGGTGTTTTTAGTCATGAATAGTCGCTGTATTTTAAGCTGTAACTTTGAATTGTTTGTCAAAAGGCATCAAAAGGTTATGGAAATATTTCTAGCTTGTTTTTCAACTCTAAAAGAAGAATCATAAACTATTTTTTCTCTGTAGTTAATATGCAGAAAGTCGTTCAAATATGATAAGAAACGGAAATTTTTGTTGGCATACCCATAACTTGTTAATTGAATGGGTACTTTTCACGATCTCGGGTATATCGAGGTGTTAAAAATTGCGTTTCTCCTTCATTAATTATCTCAGTTCAAAGATGAACATTTTAAGAAGGATTCTCTTAATGCGTTGAAATTAAGCTGTGAGTTTCTTCACTCGCTGGTTTGCTCACTGATCCTCTCAAATCAAAGATGAACATTTTACTTCAGAAGGAGCCACTTTATTAATGCATTAAAATTAAGCTGTGATCTTCTTCACTCGCTGGTTTACTCATTGATTCTCTCAGCTCAAAGATAAACATTTTACTTCAGAAGGAGCCACTTTATTAATGCACTAAAATTTAGCTGTGAGCTCCATCACTCGCTGGTTTGTTCATTAATCATCTCAGCTTAAAGATGAACTTTTTATTTGAGAAGGAGCTCCTTTATTAATGCACTAAAATTAAGCTGTATGCGTCTTCGCTAGCTGGTTTTCTCATTATTTTTCACAGCTTAAAGATGGATATTTTACTTGAGAAGGATCTCCTTTATTAATGCATTAAAATTAAACTGTGAGCTTCTTCACTTTCTGTTTGCTCATTGATTCTTTCAAATCAAAGATGAACATTTTACTTCAGAAGGAGCTACTTTATTAATGCACTAAAATTTAGTTACGAGCTTCTTCACTCGCTGGTTTGCTCATTAATCGTCCCAGCTTAAAGATGAACATTTCATTTGAGAAGGATGTCCTTCTCCTTTATTAATGCATTAAGATTTAACTGTGAGCTTCTCCACTCGTTGGGTTGCTCATTGATCCTTTCAACTCAAAGAGATAAACATTTTGATTCAGAAAGGTCCCTTTATTAATGCATTAAGATTAAGTTTTGAGCTTCTTCACTTTATGGTTTGATCATTAATCGTCTCAGTTCAAAGATTCACATTTTACTTCTGGAGTCGGAAAATGCTGAGCATTTCTATTGTTCGAATGTAAGAAGGTTCGGCTTTCACAAGGTGAATCTTTTGAAGAGTTCCGGCAATATTTAAGGTAAGAACGACACCCACCGGTAGGGACGGACACCCAGCAGAAGCTGGTGATAAAAGGGAGGGCGCAAGGGGAGGAAGAGGGGGGCTCCTGAGGGCTCGGGGTGACTGGAGGATTTATGTCCGCATTCTCCAGGTCGTCCATCTTGGTTCTCGTTAATGGCCGAGTTTCGTTTTGTCACGCGTGGCTCGGGCCCTCCCTCCTTTATCACAGGGGGAGGGGGGAAGGAAAAAGAAGCAACCGCATTATGTACTTAACCGAGTCGAATTTCTGTTAAGATTCCACATAAAAAAAGATGTTCGACCTGGCGCCGTTTTAGTTTTTATGCCCGAGACTTACTGGCTGAGCTGAGAGGCTCAGCATCACTGCGTTCCTTCCCATTTGTTCTGCCAAGACCAGCAGTCGGCAAAGGTATGTTTGTTTTTTTTCTGTTGAGTACCTTGCTATCGCGTGGAAATTTACTCCGGCTTCCCTAAGCGCGAAGCGATTCTGTAGCAACTGATTTGTGCATCAACTGATTTGTGCATAGGCGCCCGTATGTGTGTTTTAAGAGAAAATTTTAAACGTTTTAAAGATTTGAAGAAAAAAAAAAAACTTTTCCTTTCTTCTATTTACACGATGGGGGAAAGGGGGCATATGTGAAGAATTTTTTTTTCATTTCTTTCTTTTTGAAAAAATATTCACAATTTTTCAGAGAAGAAATGTCCCTGATTGAATGGTCTTTTGTTTGTGCCGTGAAAGCTTTTCAGATTTTTTAAAGAAATATTTCGTTGCTTTCTGTTATTTTTTAATGTATTCAATTGTTCACATGTGAATTTGCTTGGGGTACGTATGAACACGATTAAAAAATGCAGGACAAGCATCATTTTATATTTCAGTTAAACTTTTTAATGTGAAACATATACGCATTTTACCAATTACATTGTGGGGTTTGCAACCTATACTGTACCAATTATCTTGAACTATTTGTAACAAATGCAAAAATCGTCAAGCACACTTTGTGTCAGTGTAAGTGGTACAGTAACTGTGTCGTTAAAAAAATATTATTTCCCAAATATATAACTCTTCTAACTCAATTTTTTAAAGTTTCGTAGTATGTTCTGATCACTGGACAGACATGAAAAAAAAAATTATATAACCACATAGCGCAAAGAATATTTTATTACGTAAAGATTATTCTCCTTATATACTCGAACATGCTTTTAAACTTCATACAGAGTAGGATAATGTATTTAAAATTCTTTTAAACTTCAATTTTCAATTGGGTGAAAATATTTTCTTTTTTTTTCTTGGCAATGACATATAATGACATACAATGACATAAATACATTGCAATGATTCTAAAACCAAATTCAGTGCAGATTAAAACATAAATTTTGAGTGACAGTATTCAGAGGTGTCCATGTAGGGGGAGGGTCATAGTGCAGACGGCGCCATTGAAATTTTTACGGGGGGGTGTATTTTTCCCTTTTTTGGAGAGGGGCTCTCGACCTTGGGGGGTCATGGAGGTAAACGGGGGGGGGGTGACTTGCTCTTAGGGGGATGGGCATGGGCACCCCTGCATTATTCATTTATGGCTGATTTTGAACTAGTTTGATATTATGCTCAACACTTATTCAGAAAAATTGGCGGTACCAATGTCCAAGGTGGATCTGAAGCCTCCTCTGCCCCCCTTTATGGGCACCCATGGATTTGTGCATAGCTAGTAGCAGGACAATTTACCGCTCTCACGTTTCTGCAGTTAATAAAAATGCGTCTTAAATTTGTGTATGTGAGGAAACGTTTCTAACTTTGCCTTAAAATATAAGAGAAAAGTGTATTCAAACTTATTGTGCGGAAAAGAAACCATAAAATGATTTTCTTCCACATTGCACTATTGATCGTAATTTTTTTAAGTGTCGCAGCTTTGTGATAAAATATAATTGACTGTTTAAGAGCTAACAATTGTTATTCTTGTTTTCTGTAATGAGGAACATTATTGTTCTATCTTATTTATTTTTCTTGTCATTGAAAATAAAAAACATGTAGGAATAAAATAAGTTTTCGTTTTTTCTAAAACTGGAGGTGTAGTTTTAAATTTTTTGCGCAGAAAAGATTCCAAGAAATATTTTCTTCCACGTTGCACCGTTGCGTTGGTCAAAAGTGCTTCGTAAGGCGTCACAACGAAGTAGCCGCTTTTGAAAATACAATGGAGTGTTTCCGAAATTTTAAAAAGTATTTTTTTTTTTTTTTCTGAAAGAGCATGCTTAAAAACAGGATTTGACCATTTTTAAAATAATTTGTTTTGAAATTTACTATTTATAAAGATTTATTTATACCGGTGCGTGGACTCAATTTTATTTTTTTGCGCTTCTGCGCATGACATCACAAATGATGAACCATTCACTATTGCCATTAGCGCAGAGCGCAATTTTTAATTCATTTCTTTACTCATGTGTAGTGGCAACGATATGGTTGATAGCAATTGTAGAGCGAAATATTTAATTCGCTACTGAATTATCATAACATGGAAATGCAGTAGACAGCAAGAGTAAACATTCAGCGGGCCAGCGGAATGCGCCAAAGTACATCATTTGTGACGTCATAAAGACCACGCTTTGTTTGAAAAATCGGAAATTAAAAAAATTAATTAAAAAATAACTGTTTGGAAAATGAAAGTATTTTCTGTGTCCATGTTATTTCTTTTTGCTCATTCTATCAACTTCAGTGACTAAAAGTAGTACTTTTAACTGAAAGAAACAACTCCATTAAGCTTGATGCTAAATTTGACTTTTACGTTTCTTGTAATTTTAATTATTTGTTCTTTTGTTTATTTTTGTACTTATATCCCGAAACCAAATGCATAACTGAAATGATGAATTCTCCTGTCTTGACTAAAAATGGAATGAGCAAAGAAGTAAAATGCATTCAAATTTGATTACTGTGCACAAATGCATTTAAAAATGCGATCAGAACAAGCATAACATATACTGGCTAGGTTTTTACATCGAGAGATTTTTTACAATCTGAGCACAAACACACACACACACACACACACACACACACACACACACACACACACACACACAAACACACACACACACATTTAAGGGAGCAGAATTATTTGCAGAGCTGTTTGTCTACTGTTCACCATTGTCGACGTCATTGGCTAGAAAATAAATACATAAATAAATAAATAAAAACATTTGAACTACTTCAAGCATCAGTTAATTTGCTTAATTTGGTGGTATTTTACTTAAAACAATATGTTCGAGTTCCTTCAGGCATTAGCTAATATGCTTACTTATTTTTCAATGTGGTAGTATTTCACTTAAGAAAAAAATATGTTTGAGTTTCTTCAAGCATATGTTAATTCGCTTACTTATTTTTATTTTTCAAGCTGTGAGTATTTTTCTCCATGAAGCATTTACAATATCTTCATTAAAATGGTTAAAATAATTTACTTGCCTTCAAAGTACCCGAGAATTTCAAAGCTCAACAACAGTAGAATTCGCGACCTTAAAAGTTTTAATTGTGTTTCACCTCTAAACAGCTTTTGACATTCTAAATAAATTAATGAGTAGAATGAAAGGATGAGTTTAGGTTTGGCGAAAGAGATATCAGAACCAATTTCAGACAAATAGGGGAATGTGGGGCAAAGTGAATGGTGAAATAGTTACTCTGCTTTTAGCGCCACCTATCTGGTAGTATTTTAACTGTATAGAAGAACATGTTATCTATTCCAGTAAGTAAAGAAATACCACTGAAGATTAAAGCATATGATATTACAAGCAATTTTCAAAAATTGATACTCATATTGTAATATTTTGTTTTAAGTCAAAAGTTATTTTTTATATTATAAAATTATAAAGTTCTTATTATTAATATTTTAAATATTAATTCAGACCTTTTAATACTGTGTGAAATATTTATCTAGTAAATATTAAGCTTATTTGTGTTTTAAAAATGTTCTACAATCAGTCAAGTACATGCGGGGCAAAGTGGAGGGGACAAAGCGAAATAGTTTATTTTGTTTACTCACTCATTCATTTACTAAATAGCTTACGCATTCATTTATTAATTCATTCATTTACATTCCTCCATTTATTAATTCACTGATATTTATTCATTCATTCACTTATTTTCTTATTCATTCACTCTTTTACTTACCTTTTACTACTCTTTTATTTTCTTTTATGCACTAATTAACTAATTTAATTTTCAATTTTTTTTTTCAGGATCTTTTCATTTACTCATTGAACCTTCTGTTTACTGATTCATTTGGTCAAAAATATTTTCTATAATTGAATAGAAAATATTTCATTAGAAAACTATTTCATTTTTCGCTTTGCCCCATGGAAAAATAAAGTGAAAATTTTCCCCTTTTTTTTCGAAAGCGCAAATTTACTGCCAAAAATAAAAAATACTGTTTCAATGCAAGTTTTATTATAAAATAGAATGTTCTTTCCTTATGTACTGTAATTTCCAAAATAAATTTCCAATTCGGTCATTTTGAAAAAGCTCAGTCATCTTAACCATTCCACTTTGCCCCACATTCCCCTACCATGAATAGTTTTCGCATACAGCCTCATCAAATTTTCCGATTATACTGAACAAAAATATGTAAATAAGGGCATGAATAAAAATTGAAAGTAAAAATAAGCAAAACTGAATGATAAATAAATTTATAACTTAAATATAAACTATCCGATAAATTTTTTTCTCTCATTCAGCATGCATCGTGTGTTGTGTATAGAAAAATTTATGTATCACAGTGTTATACGCTTATTTCTACTTCATACGAGATGTGTTTGGCATGTACCTTTTTCTTCTTTTTTTTCTTCAATTTTCTTTAATGTTTGTAACCTCGTAAATCCCAAAAGATATGTTTTACAGAATAGGTTTATTTAAAAATTTTGTGGATTAAGGTATTTTCTTAACAATACTAGATGTGTACATCACCTGAAACGTCATTTCTACGTGACTAAAACATCTTTCTTTCTTCTTCTCCCTTTTTTTTTAAATTTATGCTGTGTAAACGCTAGTATTACAGGTACACCGATTATAGTCGTACAATTAAAAAAAATAGAAAGCTATTTTAAAATAGATACCAGTCACTGCCAATCTATTTATCAGTTAAAAAAATTAAACTAAAATAATGAGACTATATGTTTTAACTTACCTGTAAATGACAGCTTCCAACTGTACTGTTATACATAGGTGGTAAAGACGATTGTTGTTGAAGCAACGTGTTATTTGACGAAATTTAAATTACGTGAAAGCATTTGTTATGATTGAAAATTTTTGAAAATTCAGTATTGACTAGTTTTGACAGTTTACTTTTGTACTACTTTTGTACTACTGCTTCTTAGGAGTTCAACCAAGCAACTGTTCCTTAGGAATTCCTTCAGGGCTGCGGAGTCAGAGTTGGAGTCAGAATCATGGAGTCAGAATCGGATTTATTTTGGGGTAATGGAATCAGAGTCGGAGTTGAAAATCGAAGGTTTAAAAGAGTCAGAGTCGGTCATTTTCCCTCAAAGTCCGCAGCTTTACCGGTGCTTGCGGAGCCGGAGCCGGACTACTTTTGGGGTAAGGAGTCGGAGTCGATGGCTCTAAAATTCCCAGAGTCGGAGTCGGTCATTTCCCCTTCGACTAGCAGTCCTGTCTCCATAAACACTGCTAATATGCTCTGTAGATGAAATACTGGAATATAGGCTCTTATTGAAGCGAAGCCTGATTTCTAGCTCACAGATTGTGCTATTATGCAGAAGACATAGACTACCGCCTCACAAAGGGATTCCTAATGGAATTCCAATTTCCACTGCAAATCCAACAACTCTGCCACTAAGATAAAATTCTGAAACACAAGATTCTTACCAAAACAAATTTCCATTTCCGGCATAGATCCTGTCAGGTTACAGCTGAGATAAAACAGTGTCTCAAGGAATTAAACTGAAACGAATGACCACTTCCGCCCCACGTCGTGCTATGATCGTTGCATACTTTACCTCGCGCTGACGCATATCAGTCCTATCTCAAGAATATGTAAGTTGCAAATCAATTCTCATTTTTTCACTTAATTCTTCTTTCCCAGAACCAGGAAAAAAAAAATTTGAATTTAATGCCGGTTAATAATGACAAGACTTGATTTACCATTAGTACCATGAGGCCTGTCCTAGGGGTAGGGACCCTGTACTTCATAGAGCACCAAAAAATTGTACAGCATTTAGAAAAGTGCAATAAATATGCCTTTCATTTGTTTATTATAATGCTTAAAATCGGTACCGAAGTATAGCAATAGCAATACGGCTTTTCACATCAAAACAGTCATGTTTTGGTATCTCGTATCAGTTTTGTTGAGGTAGTCTACACTCTCAGAGTAGCATATGCAATGATATAAAAGATGTGGGGTGCATTCTGTAGCACTTTTTCGATTGTATTGCTCAATGGTGCCCCCAAAGGCAGAAGCCGATTTACCCCTGAAGTTGAGGAAAGCTCAGTCTCATTTCTGGACCACCCATCTTTTGGTTGGAGTATAATTTTCTAAGCATTCTATTCATATTAGGAAAAAAAAGCTCACGAATGCTGAAAATATTATTTCCAAAAGCGACGAAGCGGAATTCCTATTTAAATTAATCTCCCAACGACAAATAGAAATTTTGTAGATTACATCTGTTTGAACTGCAAGCCGCAGCAAGTGGGGTAGTTAGTTGTTGAAACACATTTATTACTTCAAAAAGATAGTTAAATGCTATAAAAATTCATTGCTTGCAACACAGCTGTGGTAAATCCTACATTGAAAGTACCTTGTTAATTCATTTTATGAAATGTGTTCCCTCTTTTTAAAGTTAGTCCAAAACATTTTATTGAACCAGTTCTGATGCTTGCAATGTTTTTTAAATTCATTTAAAAACGGAAACTCGAATTTTGACTCATTTTCCGGGCCACATTAAAATTCTGAGGAGAAGCCCAAGCTTCGCGAATTTTTAGGTTTACAGGCTCTGATATGTCGCTGCACAAATTCGAATGGTAACCAAACTCTTCTCACATCATCATCAGTATGTCTATAGTGTTGTTTGGATTACTTGCAAACTCTGAAAGAAAAGAAAAGAAGAAGAAGGTAAAAAAAAGGGGTTGGAGTGCCCCTCTCTGGAAACTTTTCGAAATTGAACTCTTAAAAATGCAATTGCTGATCATATTTGCGTATATAGCCCTCTGCTACACCACGCGAGTGATACCCTTTGCCTGAGATGGTTTACATCCCGAATTTCCTCAACGTAAGCATTATTCTCGACGTGTAACCAAAAAAAAAAAAAAAAAAGTCTCATGGAATCAAATAAAGGCTTCAGTAAATCGAAAAGGTCAGTGACTATTTCGATTTATTGGCAACTAAGAAATCGAAATAGTCACTGACCCTCCAATATACTTGTTGCCGAACAGAGTATCCAATTCTTCCTCTCTACCTAATTCTGAAAAAAACAAACCGAAACTGATGTGCATAAAATTTGATGAGCTGTTGACTTCTTCACTATTAACTCACTTGGACCTGACCCAACTCATACCGTCTGTATGATTTTTCAAAACCTGTTTTGTGCACACACCCTGTATTTTCATGTAATTTAAATTATGAATACATACAATAGTCATCGTATTTTCGATTGCAGGTACGTCATCAAGTATAGCATGCGCAGCTTCTATTTCACCTCTTGCCTGATGCTTCTGTCGTCGTGCGCCCTCGCCTCGCCCTCCCCCACCCCCACCACTCTCACGGCGACCTCTCTCCGGGCGCTCCTGTCCGGGACGGCGAAGGGATCGTCCGGACCCCTTGACCTCGTCCGGCAGCTGCTACACGAGCTACACGAGTGCCGGTCGGGCCGGACGCAGCCCATGCGGAGAGTGATGCTCGCCAACCGGACGGTCACGTGCAACGACGGTTCGCCGTCTGGGTATGTACCACTTTTGCCTCTCTCACTTCACTGTCTGCTCAAATCTATTAAATTAGGCTACCGTGTTGTTTCTTACTTTCATAGGATGTATTTTTTATGCAAAATAATTGCTAATTGGTCATGCTTGAAAAACACATTTATACGGGTTACACTCCTATGATCAGGGCTGCGGAGTTGGAGTCGGAGTCGGTCACTTCCCCTCAAAATTCGCAACTCTTCCAGAGCTTGTGCAGTTGGAGTCGAAGTCGAAAGTTCTACGATTTCTGGAGTTGGAACCGAAGTTGGTCATTTTCCTTGAAATAAAGAAAAAGGTCGGACGGGATCGGGGAGATCGGTCGGATTCCGAGGTAAATGCGTCGGAGTCGGGAGTTGAAGGTTTAAAACTCCAAGAGTCGGAGTCGGTCACTTCCCCTCAAAATCCGCAACTCTTCCAGAACTTGGTGTCGAAGTCGAAGATTCTACGATTTCTGGAGTTAGAGCCGAAGTTGGTCATGTTTCATGAAATAAAGGGGTGCTGGGTAAGAACTAATTTCTCTAGTACAATGGAAAACCTCTTTTTATATATAAATGGGGAATTTTTCAACCGGTTTTTTTATTTAAGAGGTAGAAAAGTGTGTTGTGAACACGGCTATTGGGAACTTAGTCAATCTGGTTGGGCCGGAATCGCTCTTAGGCCAATACGCTAAATAAATACGTTCAGTTACTCTTTAAACTAGTAGCTAAACATATTTTTCCCAAAAGCGAAAAATCTATATTCGTCTACCTTGGAGTAATTCAGAAAACTTTTTGACAAAGATACTTAATTTTCACAAGAAATTGGTGAAAACCTGTGAGATTCCCGAAACGTTCCATGGGAATTACCAGTAATGTTTCGGAAATTTTTACACTGCATTTCAAGAGTCCATCTTTTTAACATTGGACAATTTGATAACAAGGAAAATGCTGCTGTAACAGTATATGAACTGGAAAATACTGTTATACAATAGCACCTTTAAATAACTCCAATCATTACCTATTCAGGTATAAAACGAGTTTATTACAAAGATTTGGCAATTTAGTAAATTTTGTACTGCTCTTTTTACTTCCTTGTCCGAAGTAAAGAAAATATAGTATGCACGACAAAATTTCTCAATTAAATTTCAACATGAATTTCTTCTTTACCTTACATTTCCTCGCAGGAACTCTTGTACTTGATTAGTCTTTGACGCTTTTTAACCACACCCCAGAAACTCCGATCACGAGTCCGATGCCCTTACTACTAGGCCTCTCATGTTCAACTTTCTAGTTTAAAGTGATCACAAACTATAGTGGACCGTTCACACCCATCATCTGAAGGCAAAAAATATTTCAAATATAATATTATACGAAGCCGAGCTCAAAGGGTTGATAATTGCTGAAAATGTCGCTCTCTTTATGAATGTATCAATGTGTCCGAAGTCCGCCTTAATTGTTTACTGAATGAACTCCATTAATTCGGCTTGAGTTTAAAAATAAATCCGAAGGAACAGACACCATTTGTTCTCAAATACTCCCTCGATCTGCGATATTTAACAAAAGACAATTAATCAGAGAACGCAACATAGTCGCCTCGAACAATAAACGGGTCTTTCTTCTCCTGTCCTGCCCTCAGACAAAGGACAACTTATGCGCCCGTAGTGATTTTATCTGATTGAAGATGGAGCCAAAAGAGTTTCTTCTCGTTTGTATCGTTCCTCAGAACATTCCTCCAACCCTCTGTTCCTTTTTGCACCTAGTTTCCAACCGCAGTGTGTGAAGAGGGTTGAATGGAGGATGGCATAATGAGTTTCATTCAATCACTTTCTTATTATATCATCACACTGAAAGATTGCATGTGTTTAAAGTGCTCAAATGACAATTTTAAACAAAACAAACAAGTTGAACTTCCCGTAAAATACCTTGAATATTTTGACAAGTAAACGGACCTCCAAACTGAGATTTTAGGGAGAGCTAAAATTCTCAATTTCGCTTGCAATTCAACTATAATTGATTACATTACCCAGAACACACCATGTAGCGTTGGCTACCCCTAAAGGTCCAACCTACTCTTCCCCTCCATCCAGCCAGTAAGGGCAGTTATTAACAGTACAGGGTGAGTACGAACGATTGAACCGATTAAAAACAAAATCGAAATTTCCACATATATTTCAATAAGCGTTACATGAATGTAAAGAGAAACATACCAGGTTTCTTCCAGTTACAAATACTCTGTGAGTAACCCACTATCTACTCTATACTGCAAACGTTCAATCTGTAATCCAGCTTGCTCCATACTCTTTCTAGCATCATTCTGTCAATGGTTTCTAACCACAGCGTAATCGCAGCTGTTTTCGGCATGGGTCACACTTTCGGTCGTATAGGTGCACAAACGAAGATGTGAAGATAACCCAACAAAAAGAAAACACATGGGATTAGGTCTGAAGATCTTTGTGATCATGTCATAAAGGGTAAATCATTGTCACCAGCACACTACATCCACCGATGTGAGAGCTCCTGGTTCAAGTAACTGAATATATGCAAAAACCACTGAGATGACACTACATTCTGCTGTGGCTGCGACGCAAAATATGTGCTGTTCCTAATTTGTCGCGAGAATAACCAAATTTGCAACATGTCTAGAACCAAGCACTTTTTGGAGTAGTTTTCGAGTTTCATAGCATTATTTTGGTTTGGAGTGAAAGGGAAAATTAAAATAACTGATAACATTTTTTTTAGGGGCTAAAGAGGTAAAAAGTCCAAAACCATGCTCATTTTGCAAGGTGGGAGACTCTTGGCGGTATTTACCTCTAAAATATTTTAAAAATTATCAAAAATGATCTTTTCTTTTTCACCTTTGTGTGTGTGTGTGTGTGTGTGTGTGTGTGTGTGTAAAAACAGAGTATGTTATTTTGCGAATCACTGTGCGTTTCCACCTTTTTTTACTTCTGAAATTCCAAAAGCGATTCGGCAACGGCGGATCCAGAAAATGTTCAAGGAGGGGGTGATTATATTTTACTTTTTACCCTTAGGAACTTTAATTGCTAAAAATTTTCGAAGGGGTGTGCTGAACCCCATCGTTTACCCTTACGTAATTAAAGGTTAACTACGCATGTGTTTCTTTCGAAAAATATCCAAGTGGAGCCCTTGAATCTATCTCTAATATCATCTAAGATCGTGTAAAATTGAAGTTTTGGAACTTAAATTTCCAAAAAAAAAAAAAAATCCAGTCGAAAGTTCTGGTCCCTATCCCACAGTAATAAGAGATAGGCTACGCTTACGTTTCCAAGACTTCAATTCCGGAAAAATTCCGAGGAAAAGCTCCCTTTCGCCCTAACACCATCGAAGATTAGGTAAATTTGCGTTTTGGGAACTTTAATATAGAAAATATACTGAAGAAAGTTCCTGTATCTCGGCTCAAGGAGGGGGTGATCGCCCCTCCCTTGTATCCGTCCTTGCGATTCGGATAGTCGGAGTTCGAATAACTGGAACTACATTGTACTTCCACTGAGATCCATGTTCCATTCAATCGGAAGAGCTCTCGGTGCATGATGTCATTTATCGCCGTGCGAAATAAATCGCTGACGGAAGCCAGAAAGACTCCGAATCCTCGGTAATTACAAACGAATCGCCTGTTGCCGTTTCCAGGGGAGGGGGGAGCATAAAAAGAGGCGCGCACTTTATTTATTTATCTTTTTCGAGGCACCGATGGCGAAGTGACGAGTGGAGATCTCCGGTCCTGATTAGCGCAATAAGAGGGGGAGAGAAAAAACCGCTAAGCGACTCGCATTAGCAACATTTTGCCGATCCTCGAAATGAGGGGCCGCCTGCAAATGGCGGAGATGTGTGGGTGATGTTTGATCTCATATCGTGCCAACATTCGTGCACGAATGCCTGCTATGGTCGATCCCCGCTATAACGAACTTGCTTAGGGTTCGCTGTAACCGGGGTTCGCTACATCCGATTTTTTAAAAAATCCAGATATTAGTAATTTGTAGAAAAATTTAGAGAAATATTCGTACAAACTATTGTATTCAGCCGCAAACAAATTGTAAAGAAATTTCTTTTACTTAGTATGGGAAGAAAGACGCAATTTTTGGAGCAAACTTTTTGGGTTTATGTACATTTCGTTGATTTTTCTGCCGATGGTTGCAAACAAATCTACATGTTTATCCAGTTCCTGCTGTAGAAAATTTGCTGCTGCCTATGAATTATAAATCTGACAGATAGTGACTACGGAAAATTTAGAAAGTTACTTCCTTCAACGTTTTCACCAGCTTTCTACTCTTGTACTAGTGCGGTTATGTACAAGGACTTTGTTTTGTTTTTTTTTAAAGTTCCGATCGTTTTAAAATGAAACTGCAGTTTTGACAAGACTTTTCTTTGGAATGTTTAGCTATATCATATAGCTCTTCTCTACATAGACACCGTTGAGGGCTGTAATGGTGTGAGTCTCTCGTGGTGTTGCCTGGGTCACGCCAAATCCCCACCTTCCATCTTCAACGGATGCTTGGTAAGATCTGTATAGTCAGTACCTTGGAGGAGGTGAATTAAGTACACTGTAAAAACCTTCCGAAACGTTACTGGTTATTTCCGTGGAATGTTGCGGGATTTCAAAGATTTTCACCTATTTCCCCGCAAAATCAAGTATCTTCGCAAAACAGTTTCCTGAATTGCTAAAAGATGCACGAATGCAGATTTTGTACTGGTGTGAAAAATATTTTTTCCTACCAGTTTAAAGATTGAAAGTGCGTGTTTATTAAGTGTATTGGCATTAGCTTGATTACGGTCCGTCTGGATTGACTAAGCTCCCAATGGGAGCAAGTAAGTCACTGGATAGCTGCAGCTTGTGAGGCAGGAATTGCGGGTAATTTTCCCGCAGCTTTAGTCCTGGAGCATTCTTAGTAAATTATGAAGGCTCTAATCAAATACACTAAACCAATTTCATTTGTCTAGATGGATCACGACTGACTTTAGCAGGGGAGGTTTCCCAATATTTCAGAAAGGTTACTGACTTTTATCGGAAAACGCTCCTGGTTTTTGTACGATATGTTACTGGTAGAAATTGGGCATATCAGCTGCCTATTATTTTTCAGGAACGTTTCTGACTCGTTTTTACAGTGTACGCAACCACCGCACCAAGTCTGATTCCTGAATCCACGTCATCCAGAGTCGTAAATAATTTGAATTGTTTTTTTGCGACTCCGGAACATTCTGCAACCCCATTATGGGGTTGAATCCGTGAAACCGTATAGGTTAGTCCCATTTCGTACCGTTCAAGACATTAGTCGCAACGTGGCACCAAATTTACCCACCCTTGTTATACAAGGAAGCCGTCTGGTTTTCAAAATTCTCTCCTCTCATCTGAGCCAGCTTTCTGGGCAAGAGCGGATTTAGGTTCTGATTTTGGAGGAGGTAGATCATCATTGGAATGGGTGAGGTTTAGGAATATGTGGGGATTTAAGTGCAGTTTCCAGGCACAAATTGGGAGTATAGGGCAAATTTTCCAAAATATAAGCCCAAAAACAAATATTCAGGCTACATCTGTTCACTTAAGGTGGGGGGGGGGGGGAGCAGGAACATACGGACCTCCCCACACTTCCCGTCTAAATCCGTGCCTGTTTTCGTGTGAGCAAAAATATAAAATCGGAAGGAGCGAAGCAGAGTTCAGACTGTGATGGTCGGACATGACTCGGAGTAAAATGAACGACTCCGACTTCTTTTCCCAAAAATCAGTCCTACTCCGACTCCACGACTCCGCAAGGGTCTCTCTATCTCTCTCTCACTTCGCAGCCGTGACAGAGTTAAGGACTCGATCGGAAAATGACCGACTCCAGCTCAGACCCAAGAAAATTTAAAGCTTTGGACTGCCGACTCCGAGTCCTTTCCCCAAAATCAGTCCGACTCCGACTCGAAGACCCTGCAAGAATCTCTCTCTTTTTCTCTCACACACACTCAGTAGTTGGAGCAAATTAAGGAGTCGATGGGAAAATGACCGACTTTTGGAAATTAAAAACCTTCCGCTCACGAATCTTACTCCTTTCCCCCAAAATCATATCGACTCTAAACTCATAACCACGTAGTCGTATCCAATTTAAGGACTTAGAGTAAAATAACCAGTTCCTCCTCCGATTCTTGGAAATTTAATGCTTTCGACTCCCGACTCCGACTTCATTTCCTCAAAATCAGTACGACTCCCCAACTCCGCTGGACTCTCTCTCTCTCATACCCCCCCATTCGTGGCAGATGTATGGCCTTGGAGGGAAAATGATCGGCTCCGGCTCCTACTCTTGGAATTACAAATCTTTCAACTTCAGGTTCCGACTCTTACTCTGCAGTCGGACTCAGCAGTCCGTCTTTTACTCTTCAAGGACTTAGAGGGAAAATGACTCTGGCTCCGACTCTTGAAAACTTAAAGCTTCCGATTTCCAGTCCGACTCCACAACTCCGACTCTTACGCCGCAGCCGTGGCAGATGTAAGGACTCGGAGCGAAAATGACCGACTCCGACTTCGGCTTTTGGAAAGTTAGTTTTCGACTCCCAACTCCGACTCTTATTCTGCAGTTGTGGCAGCTTTAAGGAGTCGGAGAAAAAGTTACCGATTCCGACTGTTTTGTCTCAAATATCAGTCCGACTCCGACGACTTTTACTCCGCAACCTTGGCAGATTCAAGGAAAATGATCAGCATCACCTACTCCGACTCTTGGAATTTTGAAGATCTCGATTCCTGACTCCGACTCCTTTTCTCCAAAACCAGTCCCGAATCCGAATCTTACTTCGCAGCCGTGGCAGACTTAAGGTCTCTGAGGAAAAATGACCGACTCTTGAAATTTTAAAGCTTTCGACTCTCGACTTCTTGGCCACAAAACCAGTCCGTGATTCCGGAACCCGGGTTTAAAGACCACTGCTTTGGAATATGTAACCCTACCGCGAACCGCGAGATGCTTTATAGAAGAATCCTTACCTATTCCTCCTCCGTTCTCAATGTGCCATCCATCCCCGACTCAACCCGAGAGCCTTCGTCGGCGAAACATCAAAGGGGCTTGGGTATGATCGCCACACGAAAAAGCGCGCTGATATTCGAGCGATAGCCATCTGCGGGCTTGAGCGAAAAAGAGCCGCCCTTCCGCAAAATGACCCCCCCCCCCCGCCACCATCAACAACAAGACAAGGAGAGAGAGAGAGAAAAAAATCGTAGAGAGAAAAAATGTATGTAATAATACATAAATAAATAAATCAAAACAGGTTTTGATGGACACCACAGGGCGGCGCTCTTTGATGCAGCTTTTTTAGCCGCGTTGCCGAATCATCGGAATAGAAAAATGGCCCCGTATTATAGAAGAGGGAAAAAATGGAATAATAATAATAAAGAAAAAGGTTGCGGCCACTATAAGAAGATAATTATTTCAAGCTTTTTCTCTATTTTTCATTTCTTCTTCTTCTTCTTCTATTAATTCCACTTCAGCTTTGAGCATCGGTGATAACATTGACACAGGCGAGAAGTGCTTTTGGGAACAAAGAAAGCGATGTTATTGGTAGTAAGATTTCTTTTTGCTCTCCTCGGAAGAAAAACAAATTAATAAGCATAGGGTGCTACGTTGTGTTAAAAGTGTGTGAGTGAAAGACATGTTTTCTTTCTTAAACAGAGTTTTAGTTTTCATTTAGAAAACTGGGTTTTTAAAGTCTATTCATTTTAACAAATTGACAGGTACAAGTGGAGTAAAAAACTTTTTTTTTCAAAAATGTCTTTATTCAGAAAAACGGTATTAGTAATGTATTTCCAATTATGGGCGCAATTAAGGGGTGGGCTGAAGGTGATTGGCCCCTCCCGAAAGAACTGTAAAACTACGGTACTCGTTTTAAGCGGGAGACAGAGATTACGCCGTAATATTTACCGCGTAAATTAAGACCTAATATTAGTGCTAAAATAGGTGTTAGGTTCCAGAGATTAAAAAAAAAAAAAAAAAAAACTCTTCAGTCTAGTAAATTATAAATACAGTGAAATCCCCTTTACACTGAACTTCAAGGAACCACAAATTTTGTTCGTTGTAAGAAGAATTTCCTTATAATGGAATTCAAGCAGTGTAATAGATATGAAATCGGGACTGAAATTTTATTTCGTTGAAACAGAAATATCGCTGTACTTCTATTCGTTGTCACCGGTTTCGCTACATGATTAAAGGGAAATTGTAGGTATTTCGACATATCGTCGCCTCGGTGCAACAGTAAGACATGAAATCCCAAGAATAATAGCAAGATATCTTACAGTTGCTCTTAGGCGATATGTACCTGACGGGCTTAAAGAAAACTTGAATAAACTTACTGTACATAAAAATAGTTGGTTAGGCCAAACTGTAGGCAGTTTTTAATCATTTTTCAGTGTAGTTCTATGCAGGGCATTAACGCATTCATGATTTGCCACGTCACTTCCATAATAGTATTTTTTTTCATTAACAGATCAAAAAGATCATTTGCCATTGTCAATGGGTGCCCCCCTAAAGGCAAGGGAGACCCCCCTCAATATCGCGAAAACCCCCCCAAAAGCAAGAGACCTTCCAAAAAATGAGAAAAATACCCTCAAAATACCTTCCTCCCTCTAAAAATTTCAATGGAGCAGCCTGCACTATGACACCCCCCCCCTCCCATCCCCAGGTGAGCACCCCTGGTCACTGTAAGAGAATGTCCGAAAACTTTCTATGTTTAAGTGTTGGATTTTGTGTCATCGTTGTTGGTATTCTTGTTGGTTTCGTCCTCTGTCATCACTTCTAAAAGCTCTTGTAGCATTCTGGAACCAATTACGAAAAAAAAAAAAAAAAATCTCTACTTTGACCAAACTTTGACAAGATATACGGTTTATTGCGTGTTGTCAGCTATTTCAGAAGTTAGGACACTGAAGGAGGGAAAAACTTTCTCTCAAGGAGGGAAAAACTGCAATGCCACTTCCCATTCACCACTTCCCCATAAAATTCATCCGCAGAAAACAAAATAATGATGTAAAATATTAAACAGAGTACAATCAAATCTGTATAAAATAAACCCACTTACGTCGTAGGATTAGAGTCTACTGTACTTATTATGAATAAGATATTGGTATTTTCATACTTAAATTTTGAAAAATTTCGAAAAAATGACTCACGTCCCGACCGAATTAAATTCCCGTAAAAGCTACTATTTCCAATTCAGCATGGCTTTTATTTGACATAACAGCTGGCACGAGTCAGCTGTTATTCAATGGGATTAAGAATCTGGATCATAATCTGTTTCATTTTAATAAACTAATAAGTATAGGTTCAGTGCAAAAAAATTATGCACTGTTAAAAAAAAAAAAAAAAAAAACTCGCTTTGAAAAGTAATAGGTAGCTAATGTGCTTTATTTCTGGAAAAAAAACTGGGATGTTTCCCGCTAAAAGTCACTGACCTTCCTAAAATTACCCTGGCTTTTTTCTGACGAATTCAGGAATCTTCCCAATAAAAGCCAGCGATGTTTTTGGAATAAATCAAAAACCTCCTGAAAAAAAGTTAAATGTGTTTGGAAGCTTTGCACCTTCCTGATTTCTCAGGAAAGCTCCTGAAGCAAATACGGCCTACGCTTATACAGTTTTGCTAAAAAACCCGGAACATGTTATTTGCTTGCAAAGCTGCAATATCTAGGGCCTGTTTTAGCTCTTATTTGGAGCTTAGGCAATGCAGAGGCACAGAAATTTTGGTGCTCGTCAAAAATGAATTTTACGGGCCCCCCTCCCTTTTGTATAGCCCTATATCTCATCCCTAGTTTTAAAAATATTAGGCCCCTCTGGCCCGGGTTAACAGGTGTCCCTCCTCCCCTTCCCTGTACACGCCCCTGTCCAGAGGACCATTGTTGTATGGAAGACTAAATACAGAATAAAAAAGATAAAAAAAATTTACACTGGTAGCTAAAATTATTTTCAAAACAGTGTGAACTCGAAACCCATGGATCTTGAAGTGAACTTGAACTTAAATGCCTGTTTTCTATCGATTTATGTTCATCAAAACTAGAATATGTTTTTCATCAATGTTATCCTAATGATAACCTATTTTCTTTCAGATATTACATTAGAGAATCACGAGCTAGCAAAAGATGGATTATTTATCTGGAAGGTAAGTGCTACATGAGGTTGTTTCTGTCTCCTTGAACAACAAATCAACGGTTTTATTCAATAAATATTAAATGGATGCCTCACTTGCCAAATAGACTAACTCCACAAAACAAAAAGTAGAGAAAAGTTATGAAGAAGGTGGTGCTATCCATAGGAGTAAATGGCCCTCGTGTTACATTTTCTGCACATGGTCAGAAATGTACTGAACCAAATCTTTTATACAAATTCACATGCTAAGCATTGATAAAGCACTATTAATGTAGAAATGAGGATTTGTTTTTAAAAGTCGAGTTAATCGATTTGGCAATTGAGAACTTTAAATAATATTTAATATAAACTTAACTAATGGTTTTATCAGTTATGATTTTGTTCTCAAACTCTTTGGGCACAGTCTGATTAAAAATGGCCTGATGCGCAACGCTGATGGTGAGACATTTTTAGGTCCTTTTCGAAATATTATCATAACTACATGAGTTTATATTTGCTTTTAGGGATAATGTGATAGTTGATTGTTCGGTGGTGTAATACCATAAATTATGTGAGACTTTTTTAAAACATTTTTGACCCCCACCATACTTTTGTCCCAATGTGTCACTCTGCACATTCGCCGCGCTCTAACTCCCTGTCACATAACACGCTATTTTTCCACAAACATATTGTTGTAAAAAACGTGCGATGTCACGTTTCTTGTTACACCCTCCTTTCCTCTTGTCACAAACTGACGCGATTTTACCAACTCCTACCTCCTCAAAACGTGACTCCATTTGTAGACGACCCCTTGTATAGAGCATATTGTGATACCTTCAACAAATGTTGCAAATGTATTCATTTGTATTGGCAGTTTCAACATGTTTGTGTCTGTGCAGATCCATAATGTGATGCAGGGGTGCCCCATTCCTAAGAGCAAGAGCCCCCCAAAAAGTAAAATACCTCTCAAAACAACTCGCCTAAAAATTTCAATGGCGCAGTGTCAATGGCGCTCTTGATATGATGCATAATTTTATTCAATTTAAAATTTCTGTGCAATGTGACCATTTTTCTATATTTAGTTTTCTGAAGTCCTGTGCCCTAAAGAGTTTAATGACAATAATAGTAAGTCTTTTTGTACTGAATGGATAAACTAGGATCGGTTGCGGTAAACTTGTTTGTCATTTTTGCTCGTGTGTTGGAGCGAACAAAAGTAAAAAGGAAATATTTCAAAAATGTTGTTTAGCAGTGTATTTGTTAATAAATGCATTAGCGAGAATCAAAAAAAATTAAGAACTTTTGACTTTAGTTGGGTAAAAATACTACAATGGGTGCCATTCAATAAGTTTCAAAGATCACAGCTAGAAGTATTTCTGTGGTCGAGAGGTCTAGAATGTGATTCAGGGTACATAGTTTTCTTCCTTAGAAAGCTATTTTGGTACACTCATCAAATTAGTTTAAAATGTTTAATATATGGTAACCGAACTCAACCTTGTTTTTCTCAGTACCCTCATTTGCATGAACTGTTTCTCATATACGTGACAATTATTTTGACAGGCAACAACATAAAAATTCATGTATGTGAAAAAACTTTTTTTTCTGACATTTTTTATTGAATTAATCCTGTATAGCTTGACCACGGAGAGACGGCAGGAGAACTGGAAGCGGAAACGGATCACTTTATTTCCTTATAGGTAGAATCAGTGAGAATGTGCGACTTTACTGCTTGCGCGTTCTCGCTAATTCTACCTATTACAAAATGAAGTGGTCCGTTTTCGCTTCCTGTTTTTCCGCCAGCTCTCCGTGGTCACGCTTTAAAGAACAGTTAAAAAACAATTTGTAGTGGGTAATAAAGCGGAATTGGAGCGGATTTATAGAATGTACCTATACACACAAAGCTTTCTTGAGCTGCGGAATCAGAAGAAAAATCACCGACTCCGACTCCTTTACCTCAACACTCAACAGTCCAACTCTGATTCCACGACACCGACTTCGTAGCAGTGACCGCGCTGCGAACTCAGAGGGAAAACGCAGGGGTGCCCACTCCCTCTAAGATCAATGGCTCACTCCCCTGAAAATCGTGAACCCCCCAAAAGCAAGACCCCCCTAAAAATAAGAAAAGTAACCCTCAAAACACCCCCTAAAAATTTCAACGACGCAGTCCCCCCCCCCCCTCTTCCCATGTGGGCACCCCTGGAAAAACGACGGAATTCGGGAATTGAAAACTGCAACACAATAAGGAAATTCCGAAAAGTTATTTTATTTCCGGGCAACATACCGGGACTTAACGGGTTTCCCGCCAGTTTCCTGTGAAAAACAAGAGTTTTTGCTAAAAAGTTTCCTGAATCGCTACAGGTTTCATGAATACAGATAAAAAACAATTTTAGCAGAAAACGGTTAATGATAAAAAGTAATTTCTTGCAGAAAATTAATGCGATAGGCCGAAAATTTCCCCCCCCCCATGAGTTCCAAGAGTTTTAGTTCAAAATGTTTTCAACAGATGGCGCTTCAGTGTGTAAGCCCATAAATGAAAAAGAAAGAATTGAAATTCACCGATTTTTTCTCCGATTGCGACATGTGATTGCAGCTGAAGGTAGACATTTTGAAAATATTGTTATGTAATCTTGTTCTTTTGAAACATTTTTCGAGAATGTATGATGTAATTTAGTATTTTTTCTTGATTTACGGGCTTATAATCCGCAGCACCATCTATTGTAAAATTTTTGAACTAAAATTTACAACTCTGGGCGGAAAAATTTTCAGCCCGCCCCAAGAATTTTCTGCAGGAATTATTTTTTTTTATCATTAACCGTTTTCCCCGTTATAAATTTTAAAAAACAGTCTGTGTATTTCAGGACACCCAGTAATAGTTCAGTAAAAACTGCACATATGATAGCTGTTCGGTATTTGCTCGAAGTTTTGACCGTATTTGCTCCCAGCAAAGCAGAAAGGAGTGCCAAGTTATTACTATAAACATGCCAAAAAATTTCTCTGATTCCTGTGTTATGCCAGAAAAATGAGTGAGAGAGAGACTTTTAATCTGCCAGTTAATTCTTTCGAAAGATTCCAGGTTGCTAAAAAAAAAAGAGGAAACATTTATTTTCTTTTTCTTCGTCTGTTTCTAGCAGAAATTAGGAACCTATTACCTGCTCATTATTTTTCAGGAACGTCTCGGAATTTTTTTACAGTGAACATCTTGACAGAAAATCAGTCCGATTTTGACTCACGATCCGGACTTCTCAGTCCTGGTTTTATGGCTATCTTTTTACCGTGCCAGAGGTTCAGTGAGAAAGAAAGTATTAAGAGATAGTCCCTCACCCCTCCCTCCTCACCACAGCTGAGCCCTACGTTTTAAATTTTAAGCAATTCTGGCCCAATGTGACACCCCGCCCCTCAGAAACTTCTGACTGTGCAATAATGGCATGACTACGTATGAAAGTTAGACAACTAGCGATATGACTATGGTACAGCACCTATCAACAATCACCAACAATCTCCTATTTTCGATAGGTGATTGTTGTTTCTCAAAATACTCTTTGTTTTAAATAAGCCAAGGTGTGAACATTTTGTAAGCTTAACTAAGAGGGACATAAAGGTATTAAAGCTAATGTCTCAATCTCAATGATCCTGTTACATGATGTAACTGTTCATCGACTGTTTTGTAAATGTAAGCGAGACAATCTGTAACTCTGCTCTGAGTGTTATTATAAATGTGTCATATTGTGAACTTGTATATTGGCACGTATCAAAGAGTTGTAATTGTTAAATAATGTCAACAATGGCTCCGCTTGTTTGAGTTATAAAACAATGACTCATGATTGAGGAGGAAATAAATTAAGTGATTTAAAAAGTCACTTTACAAAGTCCGGGGAAATAATCCTGCTATGAAAATATATCTCAGACATTGGAAGCTTCCGAATACGTTGCTACTAGAAGCTAACTTTACTATTGCCACACCTAGTGGCAGCCGCCTCAAGCAAATATGCAGTGGCTACAAAACCTTAAAAACTTTTATGCATGTAATTCAAAACACAAATTTGTAACTAAGTACATTTTGTTTTGAACTAAACATTTAATTTTTGCAATTAAAAAAATGACAGTTTATGTTACTAAATCTTGTCAGTTAACAGGCTAAATAATGTATTACGTTTTACATGATTTTTGGTTTATCTTTAAATATGCTTTGCAAACGCAGGTGGTTGGTACTGTTTCGACGAGAAGAGCTGTAATCACCGGTGGGCGAGATCGAGAAATCTGATGTCGTCTTACGCTGTGGCCAGAAACAAGGAGTGGTAAGACAGTAAGGCCCTCAATAACTCTCTTTACCATTCAATTTATTTGAAAATCATTATTTGTCCTTTATATAGTCTATTGATATATGTCACTTGAGACAATTAAAGTTCAACCTCGTTTATCCGGACTAACTGCGGCCAAAGGCATTCCGGGTGATCAAAAATCCGGGTTATATGGATAGGCAATAATTCAAATCCTTAACTTAAATAAGCAGGTAACTGTTCATTGCGATAAGGAAAACGTGTTTTGTAACAAAATTAGATACACTTTAAAAAAAAATTTAGAAGCGTATTTTGATTTCACGGAAAGGTTTTCGAAATAAGCAGAATCCTCAATTTAATAAAATTCTTCTTATCTATTCAGAAAGCTTTTCTTTATTTTAAAAAAATAAGAAGCGGAAGTATTGACGCAATGCTTCACGTATTTTTCCTTCCAACTATGGAAATAACACGGGCACTACTAAGTCTGAAATAAACAAGAACGTTTTTCTTTTTTTTTTCTTTTTTCTAAGAATTGTTTACAAGATATTAAAAAGTAATAAAATTGTTAACATCATTTCTTAACAAAGAATTGGTCCATTGTCTTCTGGTTCAAACACATGTCTCGATGGTGTTAGATAGATTACCAAAACGTATTGTGCAATTAATACAGGAGCTGTACATTTAATCAAAATAAAAAGCGAATGTTCGGCGTACGTTTATGTTCTTGCTATTGTTATTCAAAATTATCTATGGGAACATAGTTTCTTTACAAAGCTGCAAATTCGATCTGGATAATTCGAAGATGCGGATAAGCGAGGCTCTACTGTACTTGAAATCAAGTCTTCCATTAATAATGTCTAAGGATGTTTCGTCCATTTATTAAAGTTCATTTTATAAACATAGCAGAGCTTTGATTATTCGAAATTCGAAGCTACTGCAACTGGCTCTGTTTCGGATAAGCACAAGTTCGAAACAGCAAGTAGACAGTCAATTTCTCTACATCACCAAAACGGTTGAAGTGTTGAAAGGTATATCCATTCATGCATGGTTTTTATGCATAGTTTTATATATATATATATATATATATATATATATATATATATATATATATATATATATATATATATATATATATATATATATATATATATATATATATATATATATATATATATATATATATATATATATATATATATATATATATATATATATATATATATATATATATATATATATATATATATATATATATATATATATATATATATATATATATTTTCTTGCAACTACTCTTAAAGTGCAATGATAATTTCCATTTTTTATTTACACCCTGAAGTCCCCTGCACTTACCGTTTGCACGGTGTATCGGATTTTGGCGCTCAGGCAAGCCGAGTAGATGGGACCTATTCACTGCCACTTGCTAAATCCAAAATTAAGAGAGAGAGAGAGAGAGAGAGAGGGAGAGGGAGAGAGAAATCAAGAATTGGGAAACTTAGATAGTTCGGTTAATTGAAGCTCGGTTGATCACTGCACTTCTCTAGTCAAAACAGCTCAGTGGGTAGCATATATAGATGAAAAGCTAAGGGAACATTACAATATATTTTTGAAAACACAATATTTGTTTATGATCGTTTAAGAGGGTTAAGTTGAACACGAAATAATTTCTCGTTTCGGATATGCATATTCTTTGATAAAATGTAACTTCGCTACATTTGTAGCGAACACCTGTTCATTTCGCTATCCGGATCATTAATGAAAGGTTACAAACTTTAGACCCCCACTTTTTTTTTTTTTTTTTGCTCTAATATAAAATAGTGTAGTTAGAAACGTTAGATTCCTTTTTATAGCCGACCATCTTTTAGTGATATGATTTTCTTTTTTGAATTAATTTTTGTTGTACATTTTACATTCTTTTTTTTTCCAATTGGCTATCTGAAGAGAATAGCACATAGACTCTTTAGCACGACTGCTTTTTTCCAAAAATTTTCTTTTTATTATCGTGGTCCTTCGGTCAGTCGTTACTCCAGTGGCTAATTGTTTCAAAGAGAAGTGGAAGAATTAAAGAGATAGTCCTCGGAGTAACCACATATTTCTTAGCATTTAAGAAAGGTATTTGGAGACATGAGAATTTATTTGTTTACATGTCAAAAAATTAAAATTGTTTTAGGGAATATTCATCTTTTGTATTTTCATTGCAGTTAGTGGCATTTTATCTTCTGACCCAGAAGAGAACCCTTACTGGTGGGATGCAAATCAAGTGTAAGTTCAGTTCGGTATAGGATTAAATATTAGTTATTGTTGCTTATCTTATTTATTGTTATTTGTGTGACTTGGTGATGCGTAGTTAGTCACTTTTCTTAAGCATTTTTCTACTGAATTCGTAAAAGGCGCCACTCTTTTGAAACACAATTTTCGCACTAACAGTATACAGTAAGCAGACTTGTTAGGGGCGCATTCAATTCTAACAGAATGTGATCTAATCGATTACGATCAAGTGTTTCTACCAATGGTGCAACCAGAAATTTCCGTTGCCCTGCCCAGAAGAAAATTTCTCGTTACGCTACTGGCGGAAAGAATTCGACGCATTGAACAAAATTAAGTTGAGTGAGCTCCTTATTACAGAATTTCAAGTCCGACTCGAGCGCATTTGGCTCGTAACCAAAAGCTTTTTCGTCCGAAACCCAACCTTACAAGAGGCAAGGTGGTCGTTATGACCTTAGCAGACATCAAACAGAGAGAGCAGAGGGTTGCTTCACAGCTTCCACCATGGAACTGGTTTCTGTTTGGTTGTGTTTGTACGTCATCAGTAAAAGTTTTCTTAAATACACGACTTTGTAAAAGACAACAGAACGCACACTAAAAATACAAAATGTATAACAATGTTAAAAAGCACAAACTTGTAAAATATGTACTTCGGGGTACACCAAACGATGTGATATAATCGTTGTAAAGACATCCGACGAAAAGTCCGACAAAAACTTTTGTCGAATGTCTTTATATCCATTAGTTTACATAAATGGTACTTAAGCTTTTCTCACACGAGGGCTGCATCTCACACGAAGCTGAATCTCGCGGGCTGAAACGCAAATAAACTTTAAATATTTTTAGAAAACATGGAAAAACGGAAAAAGTAAAGATCACTAATTACGAATCAAGAACTGTTGTTATCCTTACAACATGCTTATTTTATCGATACAAAGTTTTCATTTGTTTTGTACCAATTTCTGACTATTTGGCTTCAAATTGTCAACAGTCATTCGTGATACCAACTGAAAATGATCATTGTTTTGGAAGGTTACGGAATACATTTTTCAATTCGTAACGTTTATTCGTTCGTTTCACATGAATCAGCTTCACGGGCCACATATGACCCACGGGCCGTTGGTTGGGCACCGCTGGCATACATCGTTTGACATTGAAAGAGACGTTTCTTGCAACCAGGGCTGCGGAGTCGTGGAATCGGGAGTTGGACTGATTTTGGGGTAAATGAGTCGGAGGCTTTCAAGTTTTAGGTTTCGGAGTTGGTCATTTACTCTCAGAGTTCACAACTCTGCCAGGGCAATTGTCTGCTCTGCAAATTTGTCTGGCTTTTTTCTTCTAACTTCCTTCTTCCTTTGAAGTACAGTGCTGGTAAAAAAAAAAAAAAAAAAAAAAAATTGCTTCACCCTCGCATTTTCACAAAAATGGGATTATGTGAGGAGCTTTGGTCGACCGATTCACGATGAATGTATGTGAAATTCTGCAAAACTTATAAAATAAACATTTAACAGCAGAAATCCGATAATTGTTTGCATAGATAGGAGCTGTTTCCGGGCCAAGGCAAATTGTTGACCCCATGCTCATTTTTTCATTTCTGAACCTGCGTGTGAGTTTAGAGAAAAAAAAATTACTTAACCCCATGTCAATTTAAGTCTAATGGCAGGATAAAGGTTTTAAATTGTTACTTACCAGTTTTGCCCTATGGCACGGAGCAGAATCATCCTGGAAAATGACGTTTGGAATTGAAGTAAAGTGATCCCGGATAGTAGGAAGCAGTGTCTCCTCCAAAATGCCAATATGCACCTGAGCGTTTACTGTTCCTTGCACAAAGTGAGGCCCACCAACTCCTTGAGCAGAAATACATCCCCAAATCATCTGGGATACGAGATGCTTGACTGTGTGCTGAATGCAGTCGGGATGATATTTCTCTCCTTTGCGGCGCTGGTGATGCAATTTTTTTTTACCACCATTGTATTTTTCGTTATTGTGAGGCAATCAACGACAATGAAACGGAATAAATTTTGTCTTTAGCATTCAAAAACGTTGAGGTACGACTTCAAATCATTGCTGGTGTCAAACATAGTCGAATATAGTCTGCCACTTCTATTCTATAAAATTATCTGCATTTGATATATTTAATTTCTTTAAAGAGGGATTTTTTTTTCTGTGCCTCATGTATTAATTTCGCTTTCGTTCTTTCAGATTTTTGCCATATTGTTCAAGTGATTCTTGGAGCGGAGCTTCGTATTCATCCAGAAAAGGTAATTAGTGTTCTATTTCAGTTGCTTACATTTTCTCTTTCATTATTTACATCTATTTTTTATTTATTTATTTATTTTTTAAATGATAACTCACATTTTTTCACCTTAAAGTGATTGGTGCAACTTATTTGCGATGTTCTGTAAAAGTTACTAACGCTTTTTTTATACATCTCTCGTCTATATAAATATTTTTTAAATAATTTCACATCTGAGGTGCAGTGAAGGCTTGTAAAGGGGTCAAACGACCATGGAAATCTTGTTTTTTAAGTCATATTGCTACTCCTATTCTGATATTTTATACAATCATATGATTAAGTAATTATATTCAGATATTCTTAAGAATCCTAAAGAGTCCAACTACCCCCTCCTCCCGGAAGATAAATTTTGACGGCGCTAATTAATATTTCTAATATTGGAGAGTCTTATGCTAATGATAACTGTTTGTAACATCTCTTTATACGTTTATGTGTTATCAGAACATCGAATTTTAGAAAATCCCGTCAAGGTTGCACACTCTCATGCTCCAAACTAATTTTTTTGCCAAACTTCATTAGAATCTTCCGAAAGGCCTTATGTGAGCCACACACAGACATGGTACACTAAGAGCCTCTAGACTCACTAAGACTAACACAGTCAATCTACAGACATACACACACACATTCATCCTTTCTGCTCAAAGGCCAAAACATCAATATTACTATGGCGTTGCGTGGACATTATATTCAAGACCGTTTTCAGTAGATTTTGAAAACATAATCGTTTGCTTATATGATTGCCTGATGGTCCCTTAATTTAATTTTAATACACTGTAAAAACAATTGAGAAAAAAGAATATACAGCTAATGTGCCCAATTTCTAGCAGCAACATATGTTGCAAAAAATCGGATTGTTTTCTGCTAAAAGTCAGTAACCTTCCTGAAATTATCCTGGAATCTTTCTAAATAATACAGAAAGCTCCATGGTTATAGCTAGTCATGTTTCTAGAAATTTCACAGGAAACTTGAGTAAGTTTTTAGTAATAGCTTGCGCCTATCGGATTTACCAAGGAAGCTCCAAACGCATTGTTTCAACCATGGCCAAAGCTACGACAGAATTGCAAGTACATACTAAGCACTTGCTTGGCAATTCTCGTCAAGTCTTAATTCGCTCTCATTGGGACCTTAATACAGCTGGACGGACCATAATTGCTTTCGAAGTCGATACATTTAATAAATACGCTCGGTTAATCTTTAAACTGGTAGTTGAAAATATTTTTTCACAACAGTGAGAAGTCTAAACGATGTGATTTAATCGATGTAAAGACATCCGACGAAAGGTCCGAGAAAAACTTTTGTCGAATGTCTTTACATCCATTAGCTTACATAAATGGTACTTGAGCTTTTTTCATGCAACTTGTAATAATTTAAGAAACATTTTAACAGATATACTCAACTTTCACAAAAAATAGGTGAAAACCTGTGAAATCCCGAAACTTTCAATGGAAATCATTAGTAACGTTTCTGAACTTTTTTACTGTACCTTCTTTTAAAGCATTTCGTTTTAAGGACATCTGACTTCTGAATTGTGAACAGTAACCTTGTGGATGCAAAGTGGTAATTGCATATGGATAGCTTTTACCATAAACTATATCTTTTTTTTTATTCGTCATCTTTATTTCTCATACAACAATGAAAATATTAAATTTACCTGTCTTACACGCCGTTATTATTTTATCAAATTTATACTTGCATACGTATAAGATGCAGCCTTTCTTTTTAACAGGAGAATTTTCATTCCTTGGATCTCTAATAGTGATTGAAGTTATCAAAGATCTGCTGAACAAAGGACTTTTTTCTGCGGATATGCTTCTCCTTGCGGGTAGCAGGTATGCCATATGCTCTATAACTACCTTTTCTCTAAAAGTATGAGGATTTGTCAATTTGTTATTATGTGGGGTTAGTTCGAGTAAATGAAAACAAATTTTCAAAATTTTAAATTTTGACCCTTTCGTTTGGAATAATTCCGAGACAAAATTTTGTCCATTGCATCCAAGACTATAATCCATGAGAGTAACTGGATATGACAGTTTTGGTTTCATTACTATTTGCTAATGAATGAAGTCCTGTCTCCATTAACCCTAGAGACCAGGGGGTAAACAGAAAAGTGATTTCATTCACCTTGTGGCTATGTAGGCAGATAACTGTGATATACACAGCCAGTTTAGAGGCTTAATAAGTTTCTCCACAATGATACTTAATTAAAAAAAAAGACAGATCATGACATTTCAGAAAAAAAAAAAAAAAAAATTATATAAAAATTTTCATTCAGCTTTAAATTTATTATTGCTTATGACAGTGTATCTGAGGGTGGTCAATACATGATTTAGTTTTTACAACCAAATTTAAGAAGTAAAATGTCTGGGAAGGATCCTTAGCACTACACAAACGATGCCCATATACAGGATGTCCCAACAGTGACCGGTCACTTTTAAAAATCAATAAAAACTAAACGGGTGGAGATAGAAAGACGCGTTTGTTGCAATAAGCTAAGGACAACAGTAAATTTTCATACATACAAACATAAAAAAATAGTTACAATGTTCGCCAATAGATGGCGCTGCAGGTATTTAGAGCAGGAGGCTTCAGGTGTGTCTGGCTGAAAATTTACTGTTTTTTCAAGCATATTGCAAACAAACGGTGTATTTCTGTCGCTGCCCGTTTAATCTTAATATTGATTTTTCAAATATACCAGTCATTATGGCGATTTTACAGACTGCGTTTTCTTTTATACCTTTTAAACTACCTGTAGCGCCATCTGTTGAGGAACACTGTAACTAATTTTTGGTGTTTGTATGTATGAAAATGTACTGTTGTCCTTAGCCTATTGCAACAAAACGCGGCTTTCTATCTCTTCCCGTTTAGTTTTTATTGATTTTTAAAAGTGACCGGTCACTTTTGGGACACCCTGTATCATCACTTCACCGTCTGCTTTGCTTCTGTTGAAGAAATGCCAAGACAAGAAAGTTCACGTGTAGCTCTTTCCCAGTAAGGATGTATAAAAATATTGAAGCATGAAACTCTTATTGCTGCTTCGCTTAAGAGTACTGAAACAGTGCCTTGGAAAGAATGTCTTTTATTTTTTACCTAATCAATTCATAGTATTATTCCAATTGCAGTGCCGGTGGAACTGGAGTGTTAATCAACCTCGACCGGGTTTCAGATTTTTTGAGGAACCTCAAGTCAAGGATCGAGGTGCGGGGTTTGGCCGACTCTGGATGGTTCCTGGACAACGAGCCCTACCAACCTCTGGATTGCATGGACCCGCAGACATGTGCTCCAGTTGAAGCTATTAAACGAGGAGTAAAGTACATACTTTTCTTGATTTATTCCCCTCCATGTTAAATACAGTAGTGAAATATCTATTTAATTTTTTAGTTTTAATCTGTATTGATTTTTGTGTTTACATAATACACCTTCAAATGAAAGTGACTGCTGATGCTATGGGAGGCAGCCAGTAAATCAAGGAATCAGTAAAAAAACATAAAACGTACACAAAAATGCCTTTAATTCGGATCAAGACTCACGAGATGAAATGTATAATGCGGATGTTGCTGTTTAAGGATTTTCATGAACCAATTTGTATTTCATTGTTTTGTTCCCCCTTTCAAGGTAATTCCGCTTTACCAACAATCTTGTAATGGGCCAAAGCACTTATTGGCTCTATCTTCAAACTACATCTCAATTTGTAAGTGTATCTGGATTTCATTTCTACTTACGCCTTAAAAATGGTTAACAGGATGTTTAGAGCTAAGGAAGACCCTTATAGAAACTTTGCAACAGCTGTTCTCCATTACGTGCATCATTATTGTAGTGTTTTTATTTTATTCGTTTTGTTTCGTAGACATGAAATACGCAACAAAGATGAAAACTTGTTATTTCGCTAAACAAGATGCTCATATGCAAGACGTTGTGTGAGAGATTTTAGTTACTAAAAGTTTTCGTTTTTGTTCTAGACTGTGGAATGGGCAAGTACCGAAGAGATGCCAAATGCAATACACAATAAGTGATGTTTGGAGGTGCTATTTTGGATACAGAATTTACACAACGCTCCAAAGTAAGATGTTATTAATTATCAAAACTTCCATCAAAAAATAAACATTTAGCTCTGCTGATGGAGCGAGCATACTAAGGAGCTGTTCTCAAATGATGTCACGTTTTGAGGGATGGAAGGGGGGGGGGGTGTGAAATTGTGATATGGGGATATAGGGGATAAAAAGAAGTGTGATATCATGTATTCTTTTAGAGGCTGTCCATAAATGATGTCACGCTTTTTTTTTTCAACTTTTTTGCCCCCCCTTCTTTTTGTCACCAACTGTCACACTTCACCATACTTCTCTTCATTTGTCACATGTCATGCTATTTTAAGTAAACCTATTCAAATAAAAAAATGCATGATGTCATATTTCTCAGGGGTGAGTACCTAGGGCGGGGATCATGACGCAGGCTGCGCCATTGAAATTTTTAGGGGGGGGGGGAGTTTTAAGGGGTACTTTTCTCCTTTTTGAGGGAGTCTTGTTTTTTGTGGAGGGTCTTTGCGACATTGAGGGCGGAAATGCGCCTTTGCTCATAGGATGGGTTACCCCTGTATTTCTGGTTACCCTCTTCCCATAAGCTGTCACAATTTCATGTACCTCCCTTCAAAGCGTGACATCATTTTTGGACAGTCCCCTATGAAATACAGCGTGACATGTGACAAGGAGAGGGGGAAAGGAGAAGGTTGTCAGCTCGTGACTAAGGGAAAAGAGAGAGGAGTTAAAATGATGAAAAAAAATGTGACATCATTTATGGTTAGAGAAAATCTACATTTATCACAGTTGATTGAAAACGCGTACTTAATAATTCCAAACTATTACACAGCTGACGGATGGTTTTGGAAAGCAAATGTTAAAACAAAAATACATGTACGATAAAATAAACGTCTGAATGAAATTATTACTATCAAGTATAATTTATTGTTTTAGTTTTGAATTGGAGCACTATTTAAAGTGAAAGCCTCTTTTATAGACTCTTTATGAAAAATTATGTACTGTTGACATTAAACCAACTTACTCTGTTCAAGGTGAAATACGTTATCAAGTGAACCCAATTTCACAAACCCTTTTACAACCAGTAGTGTGAGCTTCAAAATAAGCAATTGCGCGGTCCTGATGTAAAACTGAAATCAAGAGTGATTAGCTAATGATGTTTACATGTTTGGGACACAGTAGATTCCTAATACTAGAATGGTTCTTTATTCACACAGGGGACCTTGATTAGTATATGGGACGATGTTTAATAGAAGGTTAAAATTCACAGAAGTAAGCTTCCTTTTCTTTCCTTGTGAATCAATGTGGGGTCAAAAGGAAAAGTGAAGGTCGAAAAGCAGGAAAGGATCCATACTTATTGACCCACACTTAAACCATACCGTCTCAACAATATGACGTATTGCCTCTTTTCGGTAGAAGTTACCAGAGTTGCCTAATTCCTTAGTTACCATCGAAATGTGCACTGTAAAAAAATTCCGAAACGTTACTGGTTATTTCCGTGGAACGTCTCGGGATTTCAAACGTTTTAACCTAATTCCCCGTAAAAACAAGTATCATCGCAAAAAAGGTTCCTGAATCGCTACAAGGTGCACGCGTGCAGACTTTTCACTGTTGGGGAAAATATTTTTAGCAACCAGTTTAAAGATTGAATGAACGTGTTTATTTAGTGTATCGGCCTTTGTTTGCTTACGGCCTGTCCAGATTGACTAAGCTTCCAATGACAGCGAAAATGTTAATGGATAGCTGCAGCTTTGCAAGACAGGAATTGCAGGCAAGAGATATGCTTAGTTCCTTCTTGAATAGCTTAGTCCGTGGTCGTACTGATTAATATGGAGCCTTCTTGGTAAATTGGGAAGGTTCTAATCAATTACACTAAACCTACTTAATTTTTTTAGAAGGTTCTAGAGACATGACTGGCTTTAAGAGGGCAGATTTCGCACGTCTTCATAAAGTTTCAAGGTTAATTTCAGAAAGGTTACTGACTTTTAGCGGAAAGCGTTTCTGATTTTTCCAAGATATGTTACTGGAAGAAATTGGGCACATCAGCTGCCTGTTATTTTTCAGGAACGTTTCTGAATCGTTTTTACAGTGTAGTGTGGTTTCAGTACCATGAGCTCCTGCACTGAGGGGAAAAATATCGAAACTTTCCTGGAAAATAATGGACAGCTAATATTTTCAGTAAGTAACATATCTGACAAAAACCGGGAAAGTTTTCCGCTAAAGGTTAGTAACTCTCTGATAGTAACCCGAAACCTTTCTGAAAAATTCAGAAACCTTCTCAATCAAAGCCAGTTATTTTTCGGAACTAACTCAGGAACCTTTAGAGAAAATTTATATATGAGGTAGTAAGAAGCAAAATGATGTAAGTGGCAAAATAAAAAATTTAGAGATAACCTGCACAAATGGTAGGTGAACCTCTCCTCTGTCTTGGGGTAAGAGCAAGAGATAGTACTAATAGCCCTGGCAAGTGCTGTTATACAGCATGATTTAGAAAAACTTTACAATGAAAGCCTTCCTAGGACCTTATCTTTAAACGCGTTTTACTCAAAACTAGAAAATGTTTTTTTTTTACATCCCTTTGAATCTCACTGCCTCATATGTATTAGCTTGGAGCTTGGCACCTTCCTAATTTACCAGAAAGGCTCCTTAAACAAATATGGCTGATGCAAAGAAGGAATTGCAAATAATTCCTTCACAGCTACACAATATCTGGAGACTGCACGACATTATTTACTGCTTAATACAAAGTACAGCTTTTGCCGGTATCGACGTGAGAACCACTCCATTTTCCCACTATACAGAAAGAGGAAGACCTCCCCCCCCCCCTCCCCACCCTCCACACACGCAGTTTCTTTTTCTGTTATACCACTTTTACCGGACCGTGTAAATGAAAAAAAATCTGCGAAATATCGAACGACACTGCAACGTTTTGTCTTCAAAGTCTGGATGGTGTTTCAGGTCCTGTATTCGTGTTTCAGTGGCTCTTCGATGAAGCACAGATGACTGCTGACAACGTTGGGGCCCCGGTGTCTAAGCCACAATGGGACTACATCCATAAGATGGGTAACGACCTGAGGACGTCCCTGGAGAACGTGACGTAAGTTCAGTTTAAGGATGATTTCATACCAGTATCGGTTGTTAAATTATAATTGTTGTATAATAATATAATGAATACATTGTGTATATATAATTTATATCGCAATTTTTGCGCGATAGCAACAAAATAGTACGTCTGCCGCCACAGATTGTTGTTATGGATACAAACAGCAATAATTTATGTTCCACATGATGTCATTTAGCATCAACAAATAATGTTCCTCTGAACAGAAATAATTTTTAATAGTGGAATAAAAAATGTCAATGCGTAGAAAATCGGCGATAGGAGTGCATGTTAATTAGATGACAATCAGTGCAGAACTATAGAACAAACATCAGTACTGTGTTCACAAACAAGCTAGATCAAAGCAAACAAACGGGTTGCCGGAACGTTTGTCATTTTTGGGGATTTTCTCAGAGAATAAGAAAAAAGTCAATCAATACTATATTCGTATTCGCTGCTTGCTTGGCCCCGATTTGTCCCTGTCCAAGCCAAGCATGTGATTGACGTCGCCAGATGGTGCATTTCTTCGTGACATCTAGTCTTTCTCGCGAAAAGTTCGAAAGTTTCGTTTTACTATCTCATTCGCCAACACGAAAGTGATTTTTGGCAACGAAGTAGTCAGTTCTCGATAACTCGAATATTCTTTTACCCAGAAGTTTTCATTGGGTGCCAAACATTTGCAGAAGATTGTTCTGGGAACTTCCTAGAACTCGAACTGCCAATTACTGGGCTTCAAGTTATAGTGAGTTGAATTATAATAAAGTAGAGGGCACTACTCAGACCCAGAGTTAAACGGAGTGCCCATTATGAAACCACGCGACGCGAGTTTTCTTTCTTTCTTTCTTTTTTATTTTATTTTATTTATTTATTTATTTATTTTTTTATGACCAGCTCAAGTTCACCGGGTTGTACGATTTTTGGCTACTCATCGCTTTCTTGATTTTAACTTTTTTATTTTGTCCTGTGCTCCTAGAAAATGCAGAGGAATGAGGGTGTCAAGAATAAGAAGGAGTAAGAGCATCATTTTACGTCACAGTCTATGACAGTCAGTTAAGAAATCATGTTTTTTTTTGAGGGGGGAGAGGGAGGGGCGAAAAGGGTTTTTAATCATATACTATATGATTAAAAACCCTTTTCGCGCAATCAATGCCCGTTTGGTGATATGAGAATCGAGTGGGCGGAGCTTCAAAGGGTCATTGGTTCTACGTAATGATTTACCAGTGACGTGGGTAGAAAATCGACGACTAGGTTTTTGTTGCTGTCGCAATAAGTGTGGAATCAACTTAAGATTCAGTGAAATGCTACATATTGTCTTAATGTTTACGGATTCACTCTAGCTCAAGAGGATATGAATGATAATTTACTTATGAGTAACAGTAACGACTCCAAGATACTTATCTATTGTCACATCAAAGCAACAGTAGGATATCTTACTGTTATTACTGGTCTTAGATGTCTTACTGTTGCTCTGAGGCGACGATATAAAAAAAAGTGCATTTTGATACCTTTGATGTATGAAAAATATCTTAACGGTCCGAAAAGTAATTTATCTTGTTAAGAAAAGAATACTTGATTGTTTTACTGTTATTAAGATGGAATCATTCCATGAATATGAAAGGTGAAGTATACTCTGTGGCATCTATTACGCAATCAAAATAGCAAGTATAATACATGATATACTCTATAAATAACACATTATAAAATTATATTACATACATTTTTTCTATTTCCAGGGCTGTTTTCGCTCCATCCTGCATTTCACACATGGTTTTATCAAAAAAGTAAGTATTGAATTACGAAACTTATTTTTTTGCACAGTTTCCTAAGAAAATAATAATTTCACTGGGTTCCTGAAACATTTTCAAGAAAAAAAAAATTGTTAAATTAAGTACAAAGAATACAATTGTATACAATTAAACAAAGCGAAAGTTACATTAAAGTGGCCGCTTAACTGAGCAAGCAAAACTTTGAAAAATATTTTATGACTTTTAACCAACTAATGTGCACAAAACCATCCAAAACCATTTCATGAAATCTAATTTCGTGAAAAATAAATTAAAACAAAATAAATTTTTAAATAAAAAAAAAACGATTTTTTATAGTTAATACGTCAAGGAAAGAAGAAACCTAACCAGCTACAGCTTCAAGGCATTTCAGAAGTAACTATTTAAATATAATATAATATACGTAGAGGAGAACTGGGAGCAATGGTACAGCTGCATTTTCATGATGAAATAAAGAGTGAAAAATTATTTATCTTGCTTGTCCAGTAAAAGTAGCAGATTTAGGCTCTAGATGAGCTACATATATTGGATAAGTTGGATTTTTAGGGGGGGGGGAGGGGGCATTAAACGCAGAAATACCATTCCGTCTGGGGTTTTTTTTCAGAATATCTAATCGTAATGCATCTTTTCCTGCTTCAATTTTGCATGAAACATTTGACGGAACCTTTTTATGAAAAGAAACACACACACACAATAAAAAAAAGGAAAAAGAAAAAAAAGAAAGAAAGAAAAAGAAGAAAAATAAAGTACATGAAAGGGGTCGTCCAGAAATGAAGTCATGCTTGAGGGGGAGGGATGTTCTTGAAATTGTGACAGTTTGTGACAAGGGAAAGGGAGGAGGTAACAAGAAGTGTGACATTGCAACAAAGGGGATGAAAGGTATGGTGAAGTGTGACACTTTGTGTCAAAGTAGAGGCGGAAGGGGTGGGGGGGGGGAGGTCAAACGTGTCGAAAAAATAAATGTGACGGAATTTATGGACAGCCCCAAATGCAAATCGTCTTTCATTTCACTTGATCACACATTTGTAAAAAATTTTTAATCTACCTCAGATTTGTGCTTCATGTACATTGATTGCTGTTTAGTTATTTTCAAAAACCATTTCAGAGACTGGAGGCATGTAAAAATCAACAAAGTGTCACTGCCGCAAGCGCTCCGTTGTTGGGAACTTCAGTCCCACGAGCACAATCATCATCATCATCATCCTCATCATCATCTGTACGATCCACTTGCGTCGGACTCGTTACCGCACGATGCAACGAGGTTAGTATGAGAGCCTAATAACTTTTTTCCATGCATTATTCATTTATTACTAGAACGTCGCCCGTCAAGGTATGACGAGTGAAAATTGCTTCTACTCTTCTACACTTGAACGAAGCAATTGCCTGTTTAGTGATATTTTGATAGTTGAAATTCTAACCCTAACAGCAGTGGATTAACCCAAAACTCCGGTAGATAGCGTTCATTGTTTTCGTTTCTTCATTCCCCTGAAATGATAGTTTTACTAGTAAAACAGTTAAGTTACCGGATCAAGTTCAGTCTTGTCACAACAAAGCCTTTCCCTGCATGTTAACATTACCAAAATATTTTATCAAATTATCATGCCGTGACGCAAGTTTCATTTTTGAAGCATGCTGGCTACTCGATGATCGGCTCATCGGCTATTACTTATATGGGGATTATTTTTTAAAAGAGCAAAAAACTGTGTTACAAGTGATTAAATAAAACAACCAACACACTTAAAATCAAAGTGCAAAAACATTGCATACACAAGTTTAGGTTGTAATGAAGCTCTTTTTCAGTGTTAAAAAAAAAAAAAATAGCTTCTGGATGTTAAAAAAGGTTTCTTTTTTTTCTGAGAAACACGTGTCGACAATATTTTCGCAACTGTGCCTTATCTACTTTGATATTTTTATTTACTGTTTCTACAATGCAAACTGTTTACTTCTTCTGTGTTGTTATAAAGAGTGATTATGGTTGAAGTTACGATTTTAAAACGCTCTGATTTAAAAACCATCGTACAGAATGACTCGATACTGTACCAGAGCAGTCGTGACGCCACAGAAATTTGTTTAAAACGCGCGTGCGCACGCGCGCGCGCACTCACACACACACACACACACACACACACACATATATATATATATATATATATATATATATATATATATATATATATATATATCGCACACCTAGTACAACACTGCCACATCTGCAAAAACTACTTTCGAGAAAAATCAATTTAAATTAGCTCTTTCTCGGTCTGTTCAAATTTCCTAAGCTCAATGAGAGCTAAGTCTCTATATTCCATAGCTTTGCAGAATTTGCTAGTACAGTCGATTAGTGCTGCAACGCGATTCTACTTACGGGAAATGGCTGTCAAATTTTAGAGGTAACGCGAATTCCTCACCCACAACACGAAAATTTTTTATTGAATAATTTCGGAAGAAAGCAGAAGATTAATTCATCACTCTATTTTGTTTTATCTCTATTTCTGATGAGTCTCCTACCGTGCATCATGCGGTGTCAGGGGAAGACATAACTGTGACTGCTCAGCATAAATGGATCTTCATACTTTAAGTTATAAGTCCAATTAAGTCATCTCAGAGCATCTTGGAGGCCATAAGGAATAGCCCAGCTCTTCCAATAAATTTGCTGCCGAATCGAATATACAGGGCTTCCCGTGCACACACAGAGTGTCGTGGTGTGGTGCTTCATCTTGCTGAAAGTAGACAAGACCCTTCTCTGCCTCAATATTAAAAAAATAGAGGGAAAACATATTCCTCTAACATGTCACAGTAGACTAAATACACACACTACAACTATTATTTATTGTATTTTCTATATGACTTCAAAGTTTTTCAAGAAACGGGTAGCAGGCAATCCACCACTCCACTTATCTAGTTACTCAATAGGTGGTGCCACTTGTCGTTGTTTTCAAATTAAACCATTGTGCTTCATGAGTTTTGCAATTTTCCAATGTATACTCATTTTCTCGCTTTTGGATTTCAGCCCGAGCAGCATGATCGGCGACATGCCGACAGCTAGCTTACGTATCGGTAGTCGGCGGAAGTCAGACAACAACTCAACCGAAAACGAGCCTGACTCCACGGAGCTCTTATCCTTAGACAAAGAAGAGAGGAGGAAACTAAGGAGAAAAGAAAGAAAACGGAGAAGGCAGAATAGAAACAAAAAGAGGAAAAAGAACAGCAGAAAAGAATGTAAGTATCAAGTCCTCTTCCTCCAGCTTATTATAGTTATGGGCATTAGTGATATTTTAAAGAATGAAGGCGTATGAAAAAGTAATAAACTAAGCTATTTAGTATGGTACACAAAAGAAAAAATACTAAAATCCTTTCAGGTTTTCGTAGAATTTTACAATTAATAGCAGCAATGCTGCCCCCCCCCTCCATACATATATTGGTGTTGATTACATACAAATTAGTCCAAAAAGCATGATAGAAAGTAAACAACCGTTGTGGAAAAAAGATGAATTAAAAGAACATGAAACCTATTTTATTGACTTGGGATATGAATGGCATTGAATATGCAAGATGGTCAAAATGGTTATGGTTCCTGACTATAGTGCTATAATGCCGCTTCTGAAACTGTATAACTACTTCATAACTTGCTTCAGTGTGGCGGCCCCAACAAGTGCATCAATCTCCCGATCAAGGGCCGATTTCAGGTCTTCCAGTGAATCACAGTGTTTTCTAAAGATTCTGTCGTAAATATAACCTCATAAGAGGTCTCACGGTGTTATGTCGTCCGCACTGTATGGGAGTCTCTCTATCCCTTGCCCGTGAATTTCTCTGCATCTGATACAATCAAACGCCCACCAAACTGCGTTTCAAGCCACGTGAAGATATCAACAGTTCTCTAGGGACGAGTCCCACCCACTCAGCATTAACCAACACGGCATGTCATGTTGAGACGGCCTCAGATCGTCAATGAATATCGGTTTAATTATCCTCTTCTTCGATGATATGACACATCAGACTAAGACCTTTGGATACAGTAGTGAGACGACATTGAGAAAAGTATTTTCCGTACCCCAATGGCACTAGTTTTGCTTGCGCCTTTCGGAAACTGCTTTATGACACTATAGTTGAGGACAGTAGAAATTTCGAGCATCTTGGGTTCAATAGTTTACATGTTCTTTCATGCTGTCTTTTATCAGAAGATGTCGTTAACTTTTGATCATGTTTCTTGGACCATCCTATATCTCGTGTACAATATTTATAAACAAATTAACAGAACTATTTTCGAGACATTTAGAGTGACTCTAAAAGCAGACTAGGAAAAAGCAGATAGACTGTATATAAACAACAAAGTGTCAACTTTTCCGTTTGTTTATCTGAGCCAAACTGTAAGATTTAAAAATTACATTGCTTTTTTAAAAATTATAAATGCTCTTTACATTTTGATTCAGTGTTCTTTTTTTAAATTTTAATACATATTTTTGTTTATCTTTCTTTGTTTTTCTACGTTTAATGAGTTCATTTTAAGTATGTGTTTAAAACTATAGAAATCTTTAAAACTAGCTTTCTCAACTCTTTATGTCTTCAGCTAATTTATAACTAACTCAACGTGGCTGGGGCGGATCTAGAGGGGGGTTCCATGGTCCTTCCCAAAGCCTTGTGATTGTAGAAAATTTTTTAAGAGGAAAAAAAAGAACGAAAGTATTATGAGAAGATAACAAAATTTAACGTATGTGTTTTACTTTAAAATAAATTTAGGTCTTGTGAGAGAAATAAATCCCTCTCCTCGAAACAGAACTATTATTTCCAAAATTTTGCTATATCGTTTACATCAATTCTTGATTCCAACTTTAGACACTTGGACAATCTCTAAATATTGCTGTCCTCAGAAGACACCTATTGCTCACGAGACCAAAGAGAGCCTAAATTTGCGTTTTTAAGGCTTTAAATTCGAATCTTTTCAGGAAAGAGCCACTTTTCTCATGCTCCTTCACAAATGCCACGAAAGGTAATCCTAAATTGCATTTTAGGATTTCAATTTGGAAAATATTTCATCGGAGATTAGCTTACTCTGCTCTTTTTCCCTTAACTCGACTAAAAGTGGATTAAATGGCCTTTTTGAGGCTTCTATTACAAACGATGTTAAATAGGACTCCCCCTCCTCCCCAGTTTCACTTGATGAAAGCTTTAAAACTAGGTTTCTATTAGGAGAGCTCACGAATCTGCTTTCCTTTTCTCTAATACGTCCAAAAATAGCTTTAAGTTGAATTTTTAGAGCCTTAATGGCCAAATATTTCCAACCTTCACTCTCCCTTTAATGTCAGCAAACCTTGTCTAAAAGTGCATTTTGAGGCTTGACAGCAGAAGGGCTAGAGTAGCACCCACCCCCTCTCCTAATTTCTCAACATATAACGGAAGAATATTTTGGTTTCTAAGCTTTACTTTCAAAAAGTATTTTTTTGGGTCAGCACCCGAACCCTGATCTTTCTTCTGAAATCATCAAAAATAGCCTAAGTGCGTTTTTAGGACACTCACTTTCAAAAACAACTCGGAAATTTCAATTTTGAAACGTTTTCGAGAGAAATTCATAAATTCACTCCCCTAACCTAAGGTCTCTAAAAATAGATTAAAATTGAGTTTTTAAAACTTTATTTTAATAAATTTTCTGGGGAGTTCGTTCAACAATTTCGACGGCCACTCCCAAAATGATCGGCTAGCTCCACCACTGCAACGTTGATCGTTGATCGTTGATTAACACATTTTAACCCTGTGAATTCAAAAATAGCGAGTTTAATCAGTTTTGCAACTTGAAAATTTGAAATTAATCGAACAAAATAAATAAAGAGCGAAAAATGGGAAAGTAAAAGAAAACATAATTCAAAAAGGTACTTTGAATTCAGGTACGCAGGAAAATTTAATACTGAGTCATTCCACGTCAACTGACCTAATTTTTCCAATCGTCCCCACTCGACCATCTCCGAATTGGATGAAATTTTATAGAGTTGTAGAGATAGATGCCTTTGACACTAAACTATGCAAATTTTCAGTTTCCGAGATCCAAATCCTGAGGATCTAGAATCTCCCAAAAAAATGACCCAAAATGGCGGATGACCTTTTTGTGACAAATTGTCATCTTTAGCAAAAGTTTGCAGAAAAAATTATCATCCTGGAACCCTGAAATTTTTGGAGCTTAAAGTACAATTGCCTGTTAATACACTCATTTATTTTTGTGAATTTGAGCTCATTATATTTTTTATAGCACGCGTGTAAACGTGTGAAAAAGCGCGGTGGTGAAATTTTTTCCTGGATTTTAGGTTGTCATAAATCTGAACAAAAGTAATTCAAAGGTTCGTACTTCGTGATTATATTGTAAAAACACTTGGTTTTAATGGGTGACACTTCCAGAGCTTAAATATCTATTTTCTAAAAGTTATTGTCATCCAAAGTGGCTATTAAAACCGTTCAAGTGAAAAATAACCTACTTTCAAAGCGCTGTAGCTCAAGTTTGTCACCTTGCATCTTTGCGTTTATACCATTAGAAAGAACACGTTTTTTCCTATCAAAATAAGTTTTTTCTTCGATGGTGTTCTTTCGAATAAGGAAAAAAAATGAGCTTCAAATTCTGTCTGTCGTACCGATTTGCCTCGTTTAAGGTCAGGTAGTGGAAAATTTTATCGCACTGGAAGTCTGAAATTTTCGGAACTTAAAGTACTTTTGGGTGTAAATGCGTTCTAGTATTTTTGTGAGTTTGAGCTCATCAATTTTTGTGTAACACGCATGCAAAATCTTGACAAAACGCATTGGAGAAACTTTTTCGTGGGTTTTAGAATGTCATACATTAGGAACAAAAACAATTCAAAAGCTCGTACTTGGTAATTCTATTGTCAAAATACATGGTTTTGATGGGTAAAAGTTGCAGAGCGTAAATATTGATCTTCTAAAAGATATTGCCATCTAAAGTAGCTATCAAAATCGTTCACGTGAAAAAGAGCCAATTTTCAATGCGCTGTATCAAGTTTGTCACCTTGCATCTTTTTTTCATTTATATGTTATATCACTAGGGGGGTCTACCCCCTGCTTGCTGACGCTTACCAACCCCAGAAGATTGCTTCGCAATCTTATTTTATTTGCAAAGATTTAAAACGTCAATTAAAAAGAAACAGATTAAAAACGCATTATGTTTGGATCAGAAAGCAGGGCACTTGCCAAGCCGTAATGGCTAAGGGTCTCCTGAGCATTGCAAGACTGCAGTTTTCTACGTTTGAAAAGTCGCTTTCATATTCGTGGTCTCTAGTAATATATTTTGCTCTTTAGCTCGGGACTTGAATTCGGTTGAGCCTAAGATTTTTCGTTAAAATCGAAACCCTTAAAGTTTGTGAATAACAAGGAAAAAATATGCGAATCGAAAAGACGTAATTATGGCAACGTCAAATAAAACATGAATAATGTTAATGGAGATGCGATTCGCAACTCCAGAGCTCGAATACGCTACCTTGCGGTGATTAACACTATTACCGAAAAAGGTAAAACATTCCATTCCACGTGTATTCTTTGGGGTAAATTACAAGATTCAGACAGTTTGTTGTGTAATCTAATTACAGAAAAATAGAAAAGAAAGCTTCCCACAAACACGATGAAAAATTACTGTCATTCACTAAGCGTCAAAGCAAGTAATAAGTTACGACATTTGTTTGTTTTATCTTTTTCATCCACCATTAAAAAGTAGCTGCAGCGTCCCCTATAGTTTATTGAAGTTGCGAATTATTCTAACTTGAATTTTAAAGGCTTAACTTTTTTCCTTTAGAATCATTCTATTCTATTCAAGAGTCACAACTGACTACAACTGTATTTATGTCGAGGACTGCATACTAAGTGCCTTGCCTCCATTATTTTATATACCGATAGATGGCAGCACCATCACCGGATCGAACAGTTAATGAGAATTTAGAACTAGTCCAAGAGCTAATAGCTACCTGGTACTAGCACCCCCAGAGGTATCGTTTCACTTGGAGGACATTGAGACCACGGGCATATTTAACGTCGCCCAGTCCCCTTTAATGACGACGGTGGGTCTTCGACCAGCGGGGATCGAACACGAGACCCTCCGGCCCCGAGTCCAATGCCTTACCGATCAGGCTACCACGGCCCCTTTGGAGATAGAAACTAAATTTTTCGACCATAGGTCGAGTTAGATCTGGAGTAAAAAAAACCGCTCTATTCAGTAATGTCAAAAAGAAAACTGGGACAATTTGTTCGTTTTTTACTGATAGATTTAATGTAGAAAGTAGTGACTAAATTTTAGCTAAGCCTAAAAAAGTTTAAGTTAAAAACGCAAATAACTCCCGCTGTATTTAAGTTAGAGCATTGAAACAAATTTCGTAGAACGTGGAAAATTTTACCCTTTCCAACGATATATACTATCAATGTGTGCAAGTAATTTTTCACACCTTTAATAGGCAATAATAGCCAACTTACGCGAAATGTTTGCTTAAAAAATTAATTACATAAAATAAAACCCCAGGTGCACACCCCCGGAGTATAGTGCCTAGAAAGAGCCCTTTAGGCACTGTACTCCGGGAGCAGTCCTAGAAGGAGCCCCCCCGGGGAGTGCCCTTCTAGGCACTATACCCGGAACTCGAAGTAATTTTGTACAAAATTTCAAGGATGTAGGTGCTATGGGGTCTCCTGGACGCACGCCCACCACAGACTTTCTCTCAGAATTTCTTTGAAACCTTACTTTTATTTACTATAAAGAGATGAGAAAGAACATATTTTTTCCTATAAAAATCAATTTTCTTTCCGATGTTCTTTTTTCAGGTAAGCATTAAAAATGAGCTTGAAATACTATTCGTCGTTTACGAGAAAATCTAGTTCTAAATTAAATAAAGAAAGGTGATTAACATCGAAACCGGTGTATAGTGATTTTGCAACTGTTATTAGTCAGAAATAGTTTTTTATTTATGTTTTAAAACCTATTTTGCAAATGAAATATGGTAGAAACAGAAAAACATCTTGTTTTGTCTGGTGTGTTAGTCTGTTTTCAGAACAGGATGTTTTTCTGTTTCTATCATATTTAATTTGAAAAATAACTTTTTAAAAGAGAGGGAAAAAAACTATTTCTGACTAATAACAGTTACAAAATTACTATACACCGGTTTCCATGTTAATCACCATTCTTTATTTAATTTAGAACTAAATTTTCTCGTAAACGAGGAATAGTATTTCAAGCTCATTTTTAATGCTTACCTGAAAGATCACCATCAGAAAGAAAATTTATTTTTATAGGAAAATATATGTTCTTTCTAATGGTATAAACGAAAAGAAGATGCAAGGTGACTAACTTGTGAGCTACAGTAAATAGAAAATTGGCCTTTTTTTTTCTTCTGTAAACGATTTTGATAGCCACTTTGGATGGCGATATCTTTTAGAAAATCAATATTTACAATCTGCAACTTTTACCCATCAAGACCATGTATATTGACAATAGAATTACTAAGTGTGAGCTTTTGAATTATTTTTGTTCAGAATTAATGGCATTCTAAAAGACAAACAACTAAAGTGACAAACTTGAGCTACAATGCTTTGAAAATAGGCTTTTTTTTTTTCACTTGAACGGTTTTTAGCAACTTTGGATGACAATATCTTTTCGGAAATAGATATTTAAACTCTGCGACTGTAACCCATTAAAACCAAGTGTTTTTACAATGTAATCACGAAGTACGAACCTTTGAACTACTTTTGTTCAAATTTTATGACAACTTAAAATCCAGGAAAAAATTTCCCCACCGTGCTTTTTCACGAGTTTACATGCGTGCTATAAAAAATATAATGAGCTCAAATTTACAAAAATAAATGAGTGTATTAACAGCCAATTGTACTTTAAGTTCCAAAAATTTCAGGGTTCCAGGGTGATTAATTTTTCTGTAAACTTTTAGTAACGGTGGCACTTGATCACAAAAAGCTCATACGCCATTTTGGGCCATTTTTTTGGGAGATTCTAGATTCTTGGGATTTGGATCTCGAAAGCTGAAAATTTGCATAGGTTAGTTTCAAAGGCATCTCTACATCTCTATAAAATTTTATCCAATTCAGAGATGGTCGAGTGGGGAGCACTAGGTCACTTGACATGGAATGACTCTATTGTAATCATCTTTTTTTTTTCTTTTCTCTCTTTCTTTTTTTTTTTTTTTGAGCTTTTGTTTGCAGTCTTTGCAAATTACCAATTATAGATGGAGGGACATATAAAACACCTTCCCGGGACCAGGTCCTTTATCTCCTGACCATATTTGAAGTCCTAAAATGTAAGTCAACAATGGCACAGTTCTTTTTATTTTTTTACGGTGTGTTAGCACTTTTTGCATATCTAAGCTTTGTGTTGAAATGTACTACGTATGACTGAAAAAACTAGTCGTGTACATTCTTTAGTTAAATCTATGTCAAGTAACTCAAAAAAAATTGTACAGTCTGAATCCATCGAAAATTACAAGTTTCATTAGGTTATGTGTTGGTCATGCTTGATTTAATACATTTCCAGTTGGTTTCAACTTCATATATAGCTTAATATTTGAGATATATTGGCTGGTCAAGTACTGACATATTCATGTTTGGATGCTAATCGCCAAATTAGCATTTAGCAAACCCCTTTATAAAAGCTTCCTTCATTTAAACGCTAAGTTCATTTTCAGTTTTGATTTCATTAAATCGTTTTTTACTGTCCTTGTAAATTTTGTTTTGGACATAAAGAGTTAAAATAGGTATTACGAATGTCTAATGAACTGAATGACCCATACATAATGCTAAATCTCAAAATTATTAATAATTTTCTTTTTACTGTAAAAATACAGATAACAAAGTTAATCCTAATTTGTATTTTTACAGTGAATTGAACATAAATATTTCGAGATTTAGAGTTACGTATGGGACATTTCACAGTCAAACACTTATGACCCTTACATAGAATTGAACACAGTAAAGCTTCGATAAATCATCAACCAACTCCGACATCCTCAGTCAATTTTTTCTTTACAATATGTACTTCTTTTTCATAATTACTGTACATTGTATCTATCAGAGTTTTCTTAGTCTTTCTCAGATAATTTATCGAAGTTTTAACTGCCCATGCACAGTGAATATACTATAATTGATATTGATTATCTTGTGAATCTTCCTCTTTTTCTTTCTTTTTGTTTATATTCCTAAATATATTTCTGTCAACAGCAGTTATGCAAGAACATCTTGTTCTAGATTAAATAATCTTAGGGGTTGAGTTCAGTATTCAAGACACGCTTAAAATGACTCAGGCAAATTATTCATTTCAGACATTACTACAAAAACAAGGAAGAAGGATTTGACATTCACTGCACCCTTCAATCTATTCTAACACTGTTCGTAGAGCAAGGAAAGTGAGCTTTCGAAAGTCCAACATTATTCAATTACAGTGAAATTTCCTACAACGAATACCAATACAACGAAATTTCCGTTTCAACGAACTACATTTTCAGTCCCTATATAACTGCCATTACATTATTTGAATTCCATTACAACGAAATTCCTGTTACAACGAACAAAATTTGCGGTCCCTTGAAGTTCGTTGTAACGGGATTTCACTGTACTAAAAAAACAAACAAAAAAACAGGAAAGTGGAAATTGGCATTCACTGCACCCACAACTCTGTTCTGAAACAGGTTTAGAGGTAGAAAGACAAAGGAGGGCTCTACAAAAAGAAGGAAGAAGGATTTGGTTATCTGACGGGGATTTGGTTATCTGATCTGATTGGTTATCGGACCCTTTATCTGTTCCAAAACTGTTTGTAGAAACAGGAAGGGGAGCTATCGAAAGTCCGGCATAATTCAACTAGAGTACAAAAACAGGGAAGTAGGATTTGGCATTTACTGCACCCATCAACCTGTTTTGCAACAATTTAGAAATGGAAGGGGAATGAGAATTATTAAACACAATGCCGATTGTAACATTTTTTTCGAAGCTTGATTTTTTATAATTTCTTGAAAATGGACAATGAAACAATCTGGCGATTGTAAGCACTCAATAGCATCACGAAGGTAACCTTACTTAAATCAACACCAGCACAATTTTCATGAGAACTCACTAAGAGGCAAAAGCAGCACTTAAACTTGTGTATTTAAAGCAGCTTTATAAGGATTAAAAAAAAAACACTATAAATTAAAAAATAGCAAATATTTTCCCATCATTACACTGAGTAAATGTTACAAGTGAAGTATAAAGTACAATTTCTGCCATGCGTTCCTCCACGACTTGCTTTGAATTGTCTGTCGGTGGCATTGTCCATCTAAATTTCACAAACCCGCATTGATGTGATTGACAACATGTTCAATTTCTACCTCGAGTTTCACTATTTGGGGTTGGCTGAAAAAAACTCTTTATTGTAAATGAACCCACAGAAAATAATTACATCCAATAAAGTCACACAATCGGGCAGACCAGCTTTGGTCACCTTCGCAAGAGGGAACAGCTCAAAATGTTAACCATCTCTATGTCTGGTCCCCATTGAGAGGGAGGACTCGGAATGCTAATCAGTTTTTGGTTCCTGCCCCATCTCTAGAGAGGACTCCGAATGCAGTCCATCTCGGGTCACCATTGCGAGAGAGGATTCGGAATACCTAGACGACTCGGCTAAAAAGTGTCGCAAAATAACACATAAAACATCAACTTGGAACATTTCCCCATTGTAATGCTGCAAAATTCAGTGCCATTTTGAAAAAAACGAACCTTAATTGTCATATACCTTGAGCTTACAATTTTGTATTTAGCTAAGTCTAATGGAAAGGGGAAAATTCAATATGCATGTCATCATTACTCTACTGCTGCTATTCCTTCCCATCTACACTTTCTTTCCTTTTTCTTTGGCCAAAACAATCGCCTTCTGTCTATCCCCGCTACTCTCTGTTTAAAGTGAGGAGCCGTGACAAACGTCGCTCTCTCTTTCCGGAAGATCTACGGGTGCGGCATCGGTGGACCCTTCACGAAGACCTCTGCTACCATTGGCTGGTGGATGACTGCACCTGGCCCCAGTGCAACCGAGCATGCCCAAGACTGCATGACCCTTTCACCGGTGAGGAGCTGGACTTCATAGAACTGCTCAAGTCCTTTGGCCTCGACATGAGCAGTGTGGCCAACGCTCTGGGCATAGACCTGGTCACTCTCAACGACATGGACCATGACACGCTGCTGCAACTCCTGACTCAACAGACCAATAAGTAGCTTCCAGTGTAATGTTTCAGCACAACCTTCCACAAGTAACAACATCCCTATTTCCAGCCAACCAAATTCCGATGTTTCGTTACAGCTTGGCATAAACTTCGTGAGCATCAGGAGTGCGTGAAATGCTACACTTCTTGAAGATATGCAGCCTGATATATAGTCACGTTTAAATTGTAACATAAAAACTGCTCTGCAAGGAGACATAGACTTACAAACTCTGGTAGTCACAAGTTATTTGTGACTTATTTTAAAAACTCTGAAGCGAAGCAGAGGTTTGTCTCTTCAAGCAGTTAAGTTATTTCCGGTAATACCTCAATTTCATCAAGAACTTTTGATGTGGCTGCCTAAAGCTTATTTATTGACATTATATTATCACCAGATAACTATGGTTTAAAAACGTTTTACTCATAGTTATTGGAAAACAAAACCCAGTGTATTTGCCAAATGTTCTAATGTTTTAAAATCATTTGACGTTGCCTATGATGTAGTGTTCATTCTAATTTATCGTTAAAATCTATAGCTCTTTCATACATATAGTAAATATTTCAAATATGAATTTTCCAATCTTTCTATAGATTAGACAAATATGTAGACATAATTTCACTAAACAACCTGATTACATACTAGACTTGTACTCAATAAGTTGTGAATACACTGCACTCTGGTATGCTTTTTTAAGAAGAACATACCTGACAAAATCAAAAGCAATCAGTCAGTAAATATGAAACTCTTAGATATGTAAAAAATGGTCACATTTGCAGTTAAGTTCCACAGCACAATTTAATGATGCATGACTTTGACTTTCTCGCAAAATGTATTCTGTAAAAACAATTAAATGTAACCTATAGGCAGGGCCCGACTAACTAAAAGTGAGGCCCAAGGCCCACAATAATTTGGAGGCCCCCTGAAGGCTATTATTTTAAAAATGTGTGTATTTTTTGTATAGTTGTTATGCTATGCATAATTCTTTAAGTAATTTGGGGCCCCTTAGGAAGAGGGGGAACCAGGCCTAGGCCTAGCAGGCCTGTGCGGTAATCAGGCCCTGCCTATAGGAATAGTGTCTTGATTTCAGGGTTTAAGGCAAATCTAATTAATTAGTTCACGGAAAATGTGTTGAAAAAAGATAAAAAGCAGTTAAGCAGGTTAAATGCAATTTAATCTGCTCCAAAAACCTATTTTTGGAACAGGTTAAATTGCATTTTGTAGCAGTATTTCGGGGGTTGGAGCAGATCTAAATATTATTATAAGGGTTTACAAACAATATTAGACATTATTTCTTTCAAATGGTGTAAATATATGCAGACCAGCTGATATTTACATTTGAAACTTTTCTTAATTTTAGAAATGAAGATAAGATTGGGTTATTTCCCAGCAGTGAATAGTAAATGTATGGCACACTCATTCAAGTGTTTCTCAATCATTCAAAATTAAAAAGTTTGTAAGAACTATGTTTTATTGCTTTTTGAACCAAGTCAGACTGCAAATAAACAGCGCCGCTTTTGAACATACTAGTAATCAATATAAAATTTGGCATTGTTCCTATGTGTTAGCAGATTCAGTATCATGGGACATATAACTTATAAGTACCATTTGATGGCACAACTAAGTAAAAATATTTCTTTTGAATAAATTTAATTTTACTGATTTATAAATTACTAAAAATATTTATTGTGAACAAATATAACTCTATTGATTCAACACAATAGGTAAAAGTGAAAATAATTTTACTGTTGTAATATAATTACATGTAGATATTTGTTGTTTTGAAATTTTGAATACATTACTGTGAGCATGTAGTTCAACTCTGAATGTTTTGTTAATATGTGTAACACTAGAAGTAAAGTGAGATAGGAATGATTTGAATTTGCGCAAAAGGTTAGTTGAATGTGTCTTATTCAATCACTAACTGGATTTCATATCAAACTGAAGCTAAGACAAAAGAGCATAGTTACAACAAGTAGAGGGCCCAAGTTTTCCCAAAGAAAAAAAAAAGACCATGATTTTGTGTCTGCATGTATATATATATATCATCAGAGCAACAGGAGGTACGAATAAAGCTGTAAAATCTTAGTTCCCAGGAAAAAAAATTTAATGCTGCCAGCAAAATTAAAGACTTAAGACCTTACCTTGAACTATTAAAAAGACACATTTCTTCTAAAACCTTAATTATTGAAAAACAGAAGGACAGATTTAAAACTTCAGAGAAAATTTCCCTGTTTAGTTTAGAATGTTGTCAAGGGATATAGGCCCTAGAGATAACCTTTCAGGATATACGCCCATTTTAGAACACAGATGTGAACTCCCCATGAGCTCTCCCCCCCCCCCCCATCAGACCACCATATGTGGAGAATACAAGAGTACAATCAAAATTTGGAGCTGCAGCTGACTATTTTATAAAAATACAGATAATTTGGAAACAAAATTTAATATTACTACACATAATTTTTATTTTCAACAACTCTTATTGGAACACTTGAAATCAAGGAACTAAATACACCTAAATTTGAAACAATCTGGCTGAGGTTGGCATACTATATCAGTCACTTTCACAACATCAAAAAGAGAATAACTACTGTTTCCTATTGACAAATTTTTGAATATTTCGTTTAATTTGGGAAAAAATGCACTCAGGTCACTTTTAATAGCTGTCCTTGCTCAATATCTTCACTTTATGCCAATTAATGCTGCAAATACAGATTCCCAGGGATATGTGGACAAAAACTTCAAAAACAACGATAATGTCAAAAATATTTACATGTGACTACAAAATTGAGTAAATTATAGTTCCTTTCACTTTTTAACTATTTTTGGAATACATTCACGTCTCCCTTGAAATTCCTGTATTCCTGGGTTGAGAACCCCTACTTTAAAATATATAAAAATACTACAACTGTATATATGTAGGCACCATTCTGTTTTCTTGTAAATCTAAAACACTTTCAGAATTTAATAAGGTACCTAAAAAACTAAATTATTTAATTTCTAATTAAATTTCAAACTACTAACTCAATTAATTCATTATTACATCATACATGTGTCATATATTACATCTGTTTACACATATGTTGCCATTATATATTGTTCATGAAAAAAAAATAGAAAATGTTAATGAGATTGAAAAAAATCAAAATTTTTTCATGTCACTATTACTTGACTTGTAAACTAGCACTTACAATACTTAAGACAACAGAGTAATTTTTAATTCCCTAGAATTAAAAATTACGTTCATGTTGGTTTTTGCTTCCTCTCTCATTCTGAATGGACTAGACGCCCAGGTATTTTTTTAAACATCAGGGATTTGTTGGATCCTTGATGCAGGTATTAAAATGTTCATAGCAGTTACTTATTCAATATAACAATATACAGTGCATCCCACATAAGGTTAACCAGCATCCAACATTGCAGGTTTCGAGTACGTATTCATAATCTCCCGCACATAATCGTGCATTATGTTACTAATATTCATCGCTTATTTATGCACCCTAGAGCATGTATAATGAGTACTAACCTTTATTAGAAGCAGTGTTGAAACTTTTTAAGCATACACCACTTGGAGCATGCATGTTGTCTGCCGGCCCAGCTTTGTGTGGGACGCACGGCACCTGTTCAATACGCTAAAATAGTAGGAACTATGTAAATAGGCACAAATAAAAAATTAATTCGCAGACTGGCCTCAAGGGAACTCTGTCAGTGCCTAGGAAAGGGGAAAAAATTGTTAAGTAAAATTTTTTGCAAGGTACTGATGAAAAGGGGCCTTTGCTCTCAAAACTGGTCTACTGATTTTCAATTTTTTAATGCATTATTAACATTGTTTTTACTATTTTAGCATATGTTATTTGCAATGTAAATTCTGTCCAATACGTGTTCCAGTTCATAATACAGTAAAAACTGTGAAGTCAACCACCCTTGTAAGTTGACCACCAGTCTAAAGTTGATTGCATTTTTCAGGTACAAAATTAGTCCTATGTCATATAAATCAACCTCTATAAGTTGACCACTAAAGTAGAGCACTGCAAGTGGTCAAGTTACACAGGCTTCACTATAATAATAATAATACACATGTAAATATATACACATATCAGGGGTGAATTGGTGCTAGAATGCATCAGAATGTCGTTCCAGTACTGCTTTTCAGGAAAATAAATTTTCCTTTCACATAAAACTGGTCTGGATTCAGGATTCAATTATCTCTCATTGGTGCTCCAGTACAGGAAAATTTATGAATTCATCCCTGATATATATATATATATATATATATATATATATATATATATATATACACAGTAGAAGACCGTTATAACGCACACCTTGGGACCAGAGCTTTTGCGTTATACAGGTTTTTGCGTTATATAGATCATTTCACAAATTTTGAAACTAATATTCAGAATATATCTATATATTAGCACTTCAGAATGAGTTTTATCTGCAATGAGTATTAAAGCACCAATATTACAATTAGTTGTTCACAAATAAATATGTTTCACAATCAAAAGAAAGTGCATTATCCTGCACTTCTGCTAGCTTATTGGTTTGCATAACAGCTGCATTTTCAAGAGCCATCTGGTATTTTCTATTTACTGTAAGTACTAATTTTCCCTTAAAAGCTTTGAATTAAGATGGAAAGATGAGAAACTATTTCAAAATTTGATTTTCCTTACAATTTTAGTGCTTGCAAAGCAAAACAGAGGGATTTTTTAAAACTTCAAAACATATTGTTTACTTCTGAAAAGTTGTGCGTTTTATAGAGAATTGCGTTATATAGGTCGGCGGTATAACGGTCTTCTACTGTATATATATATACACACAAACACACACATACAGGGTGTTCCAAAAATGACTGACACATTTGAAAAATCAATTAAAACTAAACGGGCAGTGATAGAAATATATCGTTTGCTGCATTACGCTTGGAAAAATCGCAAATTTTCAGACAGACAAACTTTTAAAATTAGTTACAATGTTCCTCAACAGATGGCGCTGCAGGTATTTAGAGGAGGATGCAGGTATGTGTGTCCAAAAATTTACTGTTTTTCCAATTATATTGCAAATAAAGTTTCTGTTGCTGCCCGTTTTGTTTTATTGATTTTTTCAAACATACCGGTTATTTTGGCGATCTTACAGACTGCCTTTTCTTTTATACCTTTTAAAATACCTACAGCGCCATCTGTTGAGGAACATTGTAACTAATTTTGAAAGTTTGTCTGTCCAAAAATCTACTATTGTCCGAAGCACAATGCAGCAAACGGAAAATTTCTGTTGCTGCCCGTTTTAGTTTTTAGGTGTTATGACAGTAAAAATTCCAATTATTACATTTTTACTTATTCACACATGCTTTTTAAGATCATTTCTCAATAACCAATAAAATGGAGCTCAAACAGCAGTTTAAAAGCCAGGAATTACAGAAACCAATAAGAAGTGTTCCGCGAGAAAAACATAGAGAAATAAAACTGCATAATTGAGTGAACTGCTTTAAATTTTGAGTAAAAGATGTGCTAAGTTGAAACCCTAGGTAGGCTTTCATTGAAAAGATTTCCTGCTGTATAACAGCACCTATCAGAGCAACTAGTAAAATATCTTGCCACAAAACAATAGAGAGTTTCTTCTACAATTTGTACTTATATTTTTTTGGTGCTACTAGAAGCTGCAATTCTTTTCTAAGAGAAATATATTCAAAGTAGCATGCATCTACAAATACTTGCAGTAATATCACCTATGTTTTACATGGCAAATGGCATTTGCATAGAAGAACTGAAAACAAGTATTATTCTCTCTTTAAATAACAATTCTCAGAAAACTAAAGGTTAAAGCTCTTCAAAGTAAAAATAAGAATTTTCAAATGATAAATAACCAAATTATTGAGCAATCACGATTGCTTATTGTTCTCATTTGACCGTTTTTGGTATCCGTGCCCTTTTCAACTTGAACCAGAAGCCTCTGCAGCACCACCGCCCACCGTCCTCTGCTGGCGGCGCGGCTGCTCCGTTTTTGAGCTATCCGCTTCTCCTGGTCGGAGGCGTCCATGTCCTACACACACGCACGTTCATACACATACACACACACGACTTCACACACATACTCACACACGCCTACGTGCATACACACAGGTCTACACACACACACAACTATGCACACGTAACCGCCCAGGAGGAGAGGTAGGCTTGGGAGGGACAGGAGCCGTTTCTAGAAACAATAACTCCAATGAGTAGGGTCCTGTCTCAGTTCGTGATTGCGAAAAACATAATTTGAATTCAAAATTTCAGAATTCAAATTAGTTTTCTTTTTTATTGTTAAGAATAATAAATAATATTATTCCTTACTATTCCTAACTAGTGGTATCCGCAAGGCTTTGCCCGTAATAGAAAAATTAAAAAGTCTTTTGGTTCGCCTGTATATTTACAAATAATGTATGGTGAATTTTCTCGCCAATTGGCTTGTACCCATGTTACGCATAGGCGGATTTACAGGGGTGCCAGGGGGTGCGCCGCACCCCCAAAATTTTTGGTTGGGTTTTGAAAAAAAATTAGTTGAGTATATTTCACTCAGAAACGCAGTTGGGGGGGGGGGGGAATCATAGCTGCTATGCTAGTAAATTTACTTGAATCTAGTGTATCACCACACGTCGCTAGTGCAAGAAAAACATAACTGTGCTCATATTAAGAATTAAAGTAATTTTATCCATTTGAAAAAAAAAACCTAATAAATAATTTCATGCAAATAAAGAAACTTCTCAAACAATTTATTGTTCAGTGCTGTGTTATTGTATAGAAGAATTGCATGCTCTGTAATTGGGTATTTATTCGAATATCAATACAAATTCTTCTATTTTAAAACAACAATGGCTATTGCAAGAAACTTGATCAATAAAATCTACACCGAAATCAACCGAAAACCAACAATTTTAAGGTAAAATATCAAATTTTTGAAGGAGGACTTCCGGACATTTTGCTGCAGTTGTGCATCCAGTGGGGAAGGGGCACAAGACTGGTGACCTTCCCCACAAAATGCTGAGTAGATGTTTTTAAAAAAAATTCTTTATTATTGAACAGAAAAAAAATCTCATTTTGGGAAAACGCAGTTATTTTACGGGAAAAAAAGAACGTTGGGAAAAAATCTTAATTTCTCTTTCAAAAAGAAAATATTGACATATAAATTTTTCAACAGCTTCAGATTATTGGCGGCGAATTGTGTGCCTTCTCGCACAATCCTCTTTTTTTCATATCTCCCCCTCCCCCCCTTTTTTTTTAAACTTTTTTTTTCTATTTCGTTTTCATTTTTTCTATTAGTCCTCAAAATGTTTTTTCTCCAAAGACCTTTCTCCAGTTAAAGTTATTACAGAGTACCTCAAATTTCGTTTCTTGGGCTTCACTTTCGCAAAATTTCCAAGGAAGATCTTCTAATTACCTAAATACATCGAAAATCGTTTAAAATTGCGTTTATGGAACTTCAGTTTTGAAAAACTGCAGTGTCCCTAACGTTACCAAATATGATCTTACACTCATGTGTTTAAGACCTTAATTTTGGAAAATATTCGAATAAGGGCCTCTGACCCCCCCCCTTTCTTTATTATCATCAAAGAGTGTTAATATTTTGGTTTTGAAAACTACTATTTCGAAATATTTAAGTGGGAGAATCCTTTTTTTTTAATACCATGGATTATTGCGGAGGAACTTCATTTTTAGGATTTCAATTTCGAAAATTTTCCAGGGGAGAGCTCCAGAACACCCCGTCCGGTAACAGCATCAAAAATTGTCCTCTGTAGTTCGAAACTTCAATTATGAAAAGTTAAAGAGGTAGCGTGGGGGAGGGGAGAGGGGGTAACGAATTTCTATCTGCTTTTCAAAAAATCGATTGGAGACAGTCTATGAGTCTCATTCATAACCCAAACTATAAATATGGACTATAATCACATTTATAAGACTAAAACTTCTAAAAATAGCCTTGGAGCCACACGTACCTTTCTTGCCTCTAAAATATCACGAAGAACTGTAAAACTGCGTTTTCAAAACTACTATTTCAAATTTTTTCTGGGGCGTGAATCCCATTGCAAACCAGTAGCTAGATTCACCCATTGCTTCTAATATCAACTTTCGTTTAAGACTTCTTCTGCAGTTTGAAATGTTAAGAATTGCGCATTCCTTAATCTTACTAAATATGGTTTACATCGCGTTTTTTAGACTTAAAAGTGTGTCCCGCCCTAAAATTATTCTCTGATTTCGCCACTGCCTTGTTATTCCGGGAATACCCCCCCCCTCCTCAGATCCCTGTTATTGTTGCACCCCCAAATATTTCGGCCTAAATCCGCCTATGATGTTACAGTTTCACGTTATGATAATTTCGTATCTCGCCAATTGGCTTATGCCCATGTTACGGTTCCACATTATGATAATTTCGTAATTTACTTGTTCATCTTATGGTAATTTTGTTCTTAAAATTGGAATAGAAAAAGAACCACATTGAATTTTCGAAAAATCGCTTTGAGGTGCACACCCCCATGCTACAATCTAACTTTGTGCCAAATTTCATGAAAATCAGCCGAACGGTCTAAGCGCTATATGCGTCACAGAGATCCTGACAGAGAGACTTTCAGCTTTATTATTAGTAAAGATAACAAATAATGCAATATATTTATCAGGTATTCCCATGACATAGAAATACAATGAATTTTCCCATTAATAGAAATAATCTTCATGCTGAAAGAGATTGTTGAAGGTCAGATGATCACTACTTTCATGGTTTGCGTTCACTATTGTTAATTCTATTTTTAAAAATCTGTAGAAAATTTTTCATCCTTCCACATCAGTAACTATTAATTAGTAAATCTCTTAATTAGTCCCCCTCTTTAAAAAAAAACATTGAAATACTTCTAATTTTTCAAGTTCAATTTTCCAAACAGAGAATGCAGATAATATTATTGCATAAACTCTGGGACTCCGTACTATTTGAAAATCATTATTGGAAAGATCATGTAGAGACAAAATTGTTGGGAAAAACTCCATAATTAAAAACTCTAGGAAACCAATGAACTTTTTTAGGAACTTTTTCATACAACATAGCTACTGACAGCTGAGTCTTATTATAAGTTTTCAACTGAATTTAGCAATTGAAGAATACAACTTGTATTCCGGAAAACAGTTGTTGCAAGTTAGTAAAAAACATATCTTTATATATAAGACTGGTGTCAGAAAAAAAAAAGAAGTTGAAAATGAACAGTTAAATCTGGTAAGTAGGCCAAATATGGCAACTCTAAGGTTCAGGGACTACCTGACACACTTCGCTTAATGATTCAATTATCTCAAAACTTTGTACATTCATGAAAGATTCATGAAAAATGTTCCACGAGAAAGTTCAAGTTTAAATTATGTTTGTCAGCGGTTCAACAAAAAATAGCAAATTGGCCATATTAGGAATAGGAGAAACAAAGGCCAACTCTGAAAATAGTCAAAAAGTACTCTCAAACTAAAAAAAAATTGATAAATCATTTATTGTCCATTTAAAAAAATATTCACTACATTTGAAAAATTCAAAAATATTATCAAAAACTCCATAGTTACTGCAATACAAAGGAAAAAGATCAATCTCCACATTCGAGGCACTGATAAACCGTTGTTTTCTGTTTTTTGGTCACTCCTGTACACAGTTCATGCATATATGTGCAGCATATGCAGCACAGGATCATATCCATGCAATCTTTCGATGTCTTAATAAGGACGCTGCGTCATAATAAAATGTCCATCATAGCCATATTGAGCTACAGCCTACCTTTCTAGGGTAGCTTAAATCAATCGAGAAATGACGATACACGGCATTTTTCTATCAATGTCTTTTAGAAATTGTATTTTTATGGTCTGCAATTATAACCCATTAAGAACAAGATTTTTGCAAATAAAATTACAAAGTACAAGTCTTTGAAAACTCTGTTCAGAATTTATGAAACCGAAAATCCCGGAAAAAACTCCCTCACCGCCCTTTTTAACAAGTTTACATGAGTGATATGTAAAAATCAAACAAGCTGAAACTCACAAAAATAGCACAATGTTTTTTCAGCCAAACATATTTTTATGCTCCCAAAATTTCAGGCTTTCAGTGTAATATTTTTTTTTGCTACCTGAGCTTAAACATAGCGATTCTTCTCACAAAGTTGATCCATCACTTTGGAGCACTTTTTTGGGAGACTCTAGATCATCAAGATTTGGACCTCGGAAGCTGAAAATTTGCATAGGTTACACCTCTATAATATTTCAGGCAATACAGAGATGGTTGAGCTGGGAGAATTAGAAAAATCAAGTCAGTTGACATGGGAATGACCCTATAATATGTGTGGTTAAAATAGAACTTTTTTTTCCTTTTATCAAATCATTGGTCAAGGGTGCCCACAGGGGAAGGGGATTATGGCACAAGTTGTGCCATCATGATTTTTGGGGGAATTTTTTAAATTTTTTTAATTTATTTGTTTTTGTTTTTTTAATTTTAACTATTTATTTCATTTTATTGAGCAATCACGATTGCTTATTGTTCTCATTTGACCGTTTTTGGTGTTCGTGCCTTTTTCAACTTGAACCAGAAGCCTATGCAGCACCACCGCCCACCGTCCTCTGCTGGCGGCGCGGCTGCTCCGGTTTTGAGCTATCCACTTCTCCTGGTCATAGGCGTCCATGTCCTACACACATGCATGTTCACACACATACACACATACGACTTCACACACATACCCTCACACACGCCTACGTGCATACACACAAATCTACGCACACACACAACTATGCACACGTAAACGCCCAGGAGGAGAGGCAGGCTTGGGAGGGACAGGAGCCGTTTCTAGAAACAATGACTCCAATGAGTAGGGTCCTGTCTCAGTTCGTGATTGCGAAAAACATAATTTGAATTCAAAATTTCAGAATTCAAATTAATTTTCTTTTTTTATCTTAATTTCATTTTATTTACTTCATTGTTTTGTGTGTATGTTGTTGGTGTAGCACAGAACTTTTCTAACAAAATAATAATAACAATAATTAAAAATAAATAAAAAATTTAAAAAATATATTTTTAAAAAAAATGAATAAAATAAAAAAGGCTAAAAATATAAAAATTAAAAAGAAGGCTAAAAATATAAAAAGAAAAAAGGGCAAAAGGATTGAGATAGAAAAAAGGGAAGGGGGATTTGTGCCATTGAACTTGGGGGGGGGGGTGATGGGCACTCCCACTACCAACTACAGTGTTGGTCACTTTTGTTTAGTCCCTATGGGTGACCTTATAATGAGAGTTGACTGTAGATATATTGTGACATTTGTGTGTATAAGTTTGGGCACATTAATGTATAAATAGGAAAAATAATGTCGAGTAATAGATTAAACTAATAACTTCAAATAAATTAAAGAAACCTGGGTCCTTCTACAAAGTCACCACAGACTGAACTGATGCCATTCCTAGCACAGAGAATGAGTCATGAACTCTGATGTCTACCTCTAAATCTAAATTGCACAAATGTATTTTGTTTCATGTGTCTTTGATGTTTCGCGTTTATAAATCAGCACTCAAGGTAAATATCTTGTATTGTTGATGTTTCTCAGAATCTGTACATTTGTGTTCTGGTGGTTTTTTAATCATTTCAAGTCCTTGTACATTTTGAAAATAAATTATCAAACACTAATCTTAGAGTTTCTTTCTTTTTTTTTTTTGAAATATAAAAACATACAGTGAAACTTCTATGAGCAACCACCTTCACTGACCAATATTCTAAGACCCCAATTTTCTCTCACCAAAAATTCTTTCAGATGTTGACTCTGCATTTTGTGATTTGCCCTTTGTTGTAAGAGTTTTCGATGGTCTTTCCAAGAGAGGAAGGAGTTTTAACATTGAGTGGATAGGTGAGAAGAGATATATTAATACAAGCTGTTATCATTCATTGCCGTGAAAGAAAACTTTTTACTATCAATAAATGTCAGAAATTTCTTGCATATTAAGTTCTACATGTAAAGGTTTAACTCTTGTGTTGCAACCATATCCTTTTATTAATTTCTTTTGCTGGGCAATATAACTTTAATTTCCTCTCCTTTTCACTCAATGTTAAAACTCCTCTTTTGGAAAGACCATCGAAAATTCTTACAACAAAGAGCAAATCACAAAACTTAGCACCAACATCTGAAAGAATTTTTGGTGAGAAAAAACCAAAAGAGATATAACCAAAAAACAAATGTGGATGCACACCAGGGTACATTTTATTTAGGGAGCTGAATGCATTAAAAGTTTTTATCTTAATACAGTAGTGAAAAGAGTATAGATATATTAAAATGAGCTGTTATGATTCATTGCCGTCAGAGAAAACTTTTTAATATCAATAAATGTCAGAAATTTCTTGCATATTAAGTTGTACATGTAAAGGTTTAACTCTAGTGTTGCAACCACATTCTTTTATTTATTTCTTTTGTTGGGCAACATAACTCGAATTTTCTCTCCTATCCACTCAATGTTAAAACTTCTCTCTTGCAAAGACCATCGAAAACTCTTACAACAAAAGGCAAATCACAAAATTCAGCACCAACATGTGAAGGAATTTTTGGTTTAAAAAAAACAAAAAAACAAAAACAAAAGAGATCTAAAGGAAAAAAAAAAAACGTGGATGCACATCAGTGTTCTCTTGCTTATGAAAGTGAAAAGTGGGTCTGACTGCAACACAAATAAGCCGATTAATTTTTTTCTTGTAGTAGTTGCAGTTATCTTCAATATAATTCAAAAATGTTCACTGAAATTAAAAAATGTTTTTTTTTTAAGTTTAAATTTTAGTAAATTTACAAATTTTTAGTATATTGATCATGTGCATTACCAACTTTTCCATCATTGAGTAACTCTAAATATTGTTGGAACATGCTAAAATTTTACCTGATTTTTTTTTCATAAAGAAGAACCAACTTAGAGGATGAGAAGAGTCATATTTTCAAACTTCAAATAGAATTTCCACCCTACTCAGGACCGTATCCAGACTAATGTTTTGGAGATGGTTTTACCAACACATTTCTCAATAAATCTATATGACAAGCAGTGAAATTCCCATCAATTTTTCTGAGGGTATACTCCCAGTAACCCATTGTGCACAACATGTGTATGCAATCATATATATAATATGTCATAATATGAAAATTTTTGAAACTTGAGGGTATACACAATATGTCTAAAACATGTTAGAGAATATACGGCATATATGGAGTATATCCTATGGGAACACTACTGATGACCAGTAAAGTTTGATTTCATTCGTATATTCTAATGATTTTTGTTACAATAGGTTATTTAAATGGAGGGGGTGGGGGAGTTACTTTACAGAATTGAACCTCAGCAAATGCAAACAGATTGAATATTGAATGAAGTAAAAAAATCACATTTCGACATTACTTAAGTTCATCTCTATGAAGTATTCAATATATTTTTAATAACTCAAAAGAATAGGTGTGTGTACTCATATACAGTAAAACCTGTCTACAACCATACTGTCGGGACCTAAAAAAAATATCGTAAAAGACAGGTTATCGTTATAGAGCAGGGTTGGCAAAAACCCAGTTTTTTTTTAAAAGCCCATGGACCCAGGGTTTTTTGGGTTTTTTAAATAAAACCCAAAAAAACCCAACTAAAGCTGTGTTTTTTAAAATAAATGTTTTTTTTTTTTGGCTTTTTTTAGGGAAAATGCGGGGTACTTGTAGCATATTGTAGGGTAAGTATATCGACAAAGCACAAAAATTGTCTTAAGGTAAAAAAAGCTGGAAAACTAGTTAAAATTCAACGTTTTCTGAAGAAAAGTATAAAAGACGATGAAACCCAAGAATGGTGAAGTTTGAGATTTTTTAATTTCCATGATTACCAACAGTTAAGACAAAGTTACTTCTCGAGTGATAAAATCTATTGTTCGTTTTTAAATTATTACATTTCTTTTTTCATTTTACTTTATTGTATTTCATTTTGTTATGCAAAACTACTGTGGAACCTTAAGTAGTTTAAAAATCCCTTTTTATTGAATTCCAGCTTAATCAAGACATTTCTTTGAACCTTATGTTGCCAGTTTTTCTATTTCTGTGTACAGAGTAAGAAATATTAAACTTTCGTAAGATAGTGATAATACTATACATCCTATTCTGTTTCCTGTCTGACCATTTGAGAAACCTGTTAATTTCTAAAAAAATATACCTTGCTTATTTGAGATGTGACGTGTTGTTTTGCAGAAAATAATTCATATGAAAGCCTTTTAGCTAGAGTAGTTTCCTCTGTACAATCTACAAATTTTGAGAATATCAGACGTGACAGGACTTAGTCAAGATAATTTGAGTTATTTATTGACCAGTTAAAGAAAAAAGTTAAATATTTTTCTTTAATATCTTTGAAGTATTTTTTTAATGCTGTCAAGAGTTAAGAAATACTATTTTAAGTTCAAAATTCATTTTTTATGTCTATTGTCTGTGGTAAAGAACAAATAGAAAATAAGTTTAAATTGTAAAAGTATTTAAATTAATCAATTTTTTCTAAAAACTTCTCAGAAAATTTAAAAAATCCAAAAGTGGGCTAAATAATGGATTTTTTTTAAATGGGTTTTTTCAAAAAAACCCATTGGGTCCAACCGAATTGGGTCCAATCCAGCCAACCCTGTTATAGAGAGTTTGATTATTCATGCTGACATTTTGCTGGGGTCAAAAAAAAATTTTTTTTTATCGTTATAGACAGTATCGTTACACACAGGTTTCACTGTATGTGCATTTGAAGTAATACTTCTTAAATTCATATTTTTCGCACCTATAAAATGTATTAAATAGAGAGTTTGGCACTTTTAAATTTCAAGAATTTTGGTGTTTTTGTAATCAAATGTTCAAAATCTGAACGAAAACACTATTGTTCTCTAAGAAATGATTTTCGCAATAGCTACAATAAAACTACACACTGGAGACTAAGCACTGAGTTTGTCCGACTTGTCAATATATAAATAATATCAATGATAATAATGATTTCATTTTTTAAATGAAGTTGAAAAAAATAAATGAGTAAATAAAAATTAACATGGTATTAATAAGTTTTTCAGAAAAATATTAAAATAAAAAGCACATTTTGGAATAGTTTAAAAATTTCGGAGGGGGTTTGAACCTTAAAACCTCACCCCTTAAATACAACCTTCAGTAATCTTCTATAAATATTCCTTATTCAGCTTTGTCTGACGATTTGGCAAAGTTGGGGGTATTATCGCAGTTTTAAAATGCCAGACTGTCCCTTTTCTAGATGTACTTATGTTTGCATACTCATATTTTGTCATTTGGTAAAATTTGGACTTCCAATCGGAAATTGAGAATTTCAACCCTCCGAAAAATTTCAGCTTGGGGCACCCCTGTTCTTCATTCAAATTGGTGTGCAACAGCACTCAAAATTTTATTTAGGAGGCTGAATGCAATAAAAGTTTTTATCTAAATACAGTAGTGAAAAGAGTGTGGATATATTAAAACGAGCTGTTATCATTCATTGCCATCTGAGAAAACATTTTAATATCAATAGGTGTCAAAAATGTCTTGCATATTAAGTTGTAAGTGTAAAGGTTTAACTATAGCAGGGTTCATACACTTGTGCCTAAAAAAAATTCCCTGACTTTTCCAGGTTTTTTTAAGAAAATTCCAAGTTACTCGTTTAATTCAAAATTAAGTTTAAACAGCAATATTTTCAAATTAAAATTGTTTAAAGTAACAATGCAGATGAATTGATACTTTTCCCCTTAGATTAAACAAAAAAAAATCTTGGAACTTTTTCCTTTTTTCAAATTTTTAAGTTTCTTTTTAAATACATTTTGTTCAAAATTGTTTTAATTCATTTACTATTTTTTGAAAACAAAGTACTTTAAATTAATTTTAGCATTTCTTCAATGTCACATGTCATGCATAATATTAGCGTTTTGCTGTAATCGTGCACCTTTAAGCATCTGCTTTTGGTTACAATACTTCTTTTTATTTAGTATATAAAACAAAACATATTGGGCGAACTACAAAGTTATTTTTCAGTATAAGTATGATTAACTTATTGCATCAATTGGCATACCATATAATGCATAATAACAAAAATCAACATACACCGATCACAGGCCAATGCCAATTTTTATCAGTTTTTTTTCCTCTTCGCATATTAAAGGATGCTTACATTAAAGTTAAAATAAATTTTAGAAAATTATTAATTTTTAAGAATTTATAATTTATTGTACATTTTATGTTATACTCAATAGTTTACTTTACATTGAATTTAACACCCAATTTTGTTTTTGGAAATTTACATGTCCATCCATCTGCAAAAATCCATTGTGCAAACGACCAAATATGGCGACTAAGTGAGAAATTTAAGATAATAAGTAGATTTTCGAATTTGTAACATAAAAGTAGCTATAAATAATTAATAATCCTTAATAAACTACAATCAAGACAAAATAGTCAGTTTTTAGCACAATCAATTAGAATTTAAAAAAATGTTCTGAAGATAAAATTTTGCATTTTTTTCAGAAAGTAATTACGAATTATCTGAAAAAAGGGCACATTTTGCGTTGTTTTCAATAGTTTGCATTGCAATAAATATCCAATGTCGATTTCGGGAACTTAGGTACTTAAGAAGTCATGTGTACACTTCCATCTTGGGAAGGATCAAATATGGTGGCTATGCTAAAAAATAAAAATATAATTTTTTGAACTTGTAGCATGAAAACAATTTAAAAATAATAAATATTCATGAACTACAATTCAGTTGAAAAGTTGTTAGCACATTAGCGTCCAAGGCAATGAGGATAAGATGAAGTTTTAAGAACAATTATTTTCCTTTCTCAAGAAAATTTGTTAAAATATTTAAAAGAAAAAAAAACAATTTGCAGCACATTTTGTATTATTCTCATTAGTTTGCAGAAAGAAAAACATCTATTTCTGCTTTGTTGTTGGAAACTTAGGCATTTAATGATCATGTCTACTTCCATCTTGTGAATGACCAAAGATGGCGACTAGGTTTCACGCGTGGTTGAAAATACTTTCCAATCAAAAAAAGGATTTTCCCTGATTAATCCTCCCACATTTAGGCTTGTGCTTCCGAAACAGTAAATTGTCTTCTCCCCTGTTGAGTTTGTGCATAATTCCTGCTCACCCGAGAAATTTTTCTTTTGGGAACTATTGAGGGTCAAAAATGGTGACGGCGGAAGTTTCTCTTGAGTCGCTACTTTTTTCATTGCCAGCGTCATTTTGCCTCAAAATGTTTCAATTTATTTCAGGAAACATCGATAAAAACGAAGATTAGATCTCATACAACAAAATTCCCTGGGAAAAATTGGATTTTTTTTTAGGGGGAAGGGGGCAGATTTGGGAAATTCCCTGACATTTTTAACAATGTCACTTTCTCAGACACTTCCAGGTTTTCCCGGAGCGAACGAACCCTATTTAGTGTTGCAACCATATTCTTTTATTAATTTTTTTTAATGGGCAACATAACTAATTTCAGCATTCCATAACTATAATCTGGTGCATAGTTTTTTTTTTCTATTTTCATTTAAACAGTAAAATGCATTTTAAAATATTATTATTTTTTAAATATTAACTGCAATATATAAAAAATAAGTCATCAACAAATAACAACAAGTATAGTATAAATACTACATTTATTTAAATACTAAGAGCTAGTGTCCTTCTTTCTATCTCTGTTACGATTTTTCACATTGGCAGTGTCATAGAAATGTACTCCAATTTTCTTGATTTTGTCAGCTCTCATTATTTTTCTTTTCTGCAATTGAAACAAGTAAAATCATGGTTAAAAAATCTGAAGGGTACATATTCAAATCTATATTAGAAATAAATGCTGTAACTATTTCTTGCAAAATCATTTTACCAGTATTGTATAATTAAGTGTATTTTATCACAAACATATTCATGCACTTTTTTCTTAAAGAAAAAACAATATTTAATGTACACAGCTGAATTTAGTTACAGAATTACTCTTTGAATATACAAAAATCACTCTGAGGAAAATTAAATAAATTTAAATGATAAGTAAATATAATTCAATGCAAAAGAAAAAGCATTTTTTCAATCAAAAAATTTTGACAACACAGTAAATAAATATTGATTTCTACTTAATAATAAAGTAACATTTCAAAAAGTCTGAAATTTTAATTTAATTTTTATGAAGAAATAGACTATTGACCGCAACTCTCCACAAACATCTCAAGACGAAAAAAAAATTTCAGTCCCTCATAACCACAGAATAATCTGAACTAAAAAGACCAAAATGATTTATTAGTTATTAAGAGTTTGAAATTATCAACGTCGCTTGTTGGTATTTTTAAATTTTAACATAATTTCAAAATAGAAGATTTTTAGTTTTTTTTGATGAGAAACTGTTGTTTCTAGTTTTAAATGCTGAAATATTTTTCAAAAATCAAATATCATTTCTTGCAAACACTTATTGATCAATAAATCTTTTTAGACGATTTACTGATGAGAAACATCTGTTAGAGTCGCTGTCTAAAGCTCATTTTTTTAAAAAAAATTAATGAAATTTCACAGAATATTCTTCGAATGTTAGTTTATTAAGTAGTAAATAAAGAAATAAATAAAAATTAACTGTGTTGTTAAAAAAAATGAAATAAAAAATTGGCTATTTTGGTACTGAATTAACCTAACGCCCCTCCCCCCTCAAAAAAAAAAAAAAAAAAATATTGATGGTGTGCGATAGAAACTTTTTGGTTTTGAATTTTATTTCAGCACAGTAAAAATACCCCAAAAACATATCAACTTTGGAAGTAACAATTTCATTGCAGGATAGTGTCACTTATCATGAAAAATATTTCAAATTTTAATGAAAAGAATAGTCATAAAAATTGTGCAAATGAACAATTTTGATTAAAACATTCATTAAGCTCTTACTTGTTTTGCAGTCAATTTCATTTTTGCAGGCTGTTCATCATCATCAAATTCCAATTTTCTTTTTCTCTTACGATGTTTTGGTTTTTCTTTAACTTGTTTTTTAGAATCCTATAAAAAAACAATGACAGCTTTAAACATTGGTGAACTTTTGATTTTTTATAGTAATCAACCTGTAACATGGGATGTGAAAAAGTAGGACATAACAGGGGACGGGAGGTCTCAGAGACCACATTATTTTCAAATTATTTTTAGAACTTGTGTATTAAGATACATCTATTATTTTATTTTAGTTATTTAATATATACAGAACATTTTAATATAGAAAAATTGATTATATCACATTACGGGAAAATTTTGACAGCACCTTAACAAATCATATGCTACAGTAAATAATCTAAAACTCATAATAAAAACAAATCTATTATTTTATCTTAGTTATTTAATATATACAGAACATTTTAATATAGAAAAATTGATTATATCATATTACGGGAAAATTTTGGCAGCACCTTAACAATAAGTACATCACACCATATATCCAGGAATATTTAAGCCCTTATTGTCCCTATAACACTTGTTTCGGAACTTTTGCGAACATTTCAACCAACTCTCAACCTCATCTATAATATCTTACATCTCTTCCGCATAACACAAATCAGATAAATGAATCCATCTCAGGGATCCTAACATTAAGAGCAATGTCTACTAACTACTGCCAAAAATTTCTAACACTGAAGGGGAGGGGAGGTCTCCCAGACCACTACTCAAAAATGCAATAAAATTTAAACCTGACGCACTTGCCAAAAGATACTGATAAGCAAGGGCGCTGTTCAAGGTCACAAAACAAAAAGCTATTCAGAAAATCATTCAATCGGACTAAATATAAAGTAGGGGGGGGGGGATGAACTTATGAGCGGTCGTGAGACAGCACGTTCCCTGTTAAGGGTTAAAATACATTTAGCAAAAAGTAGATCACAAATAATAAGAACTTTTACCATATTATTAAAACTGTTTTAAAACAATTTTCTACGAAATGAATGCAAAAACCTACACCCAAATACATACTTCAACATGGGCGGAATTAAAAGGGGGGAGGGTTAAGGGGGCTAAGCTCTCCTTGACAGCTTATTAGCAACCCTAAATGAAGAAGTGCAAACAATGTTTAAAGGCTTTTATCTACACATAACTATTTTTGTTTTTGGAAAAATAATACTTTCCTAACAATTAAACAAAAATGTTTGTAAACCAATAAGGCTTTTCTCTTATCTCATGACCTCTCAATTTTGCTCATTGATATTTACAGTATTGGAACTAGGGACTTTTGTTCTAGGCAGCACCTTCTAATGCTGATAAACAGGCCTTCCTATTGAAAAAGAGAGTCTAAGAAAACTAAAAATCACCCTTTTTAGGATCATTAAAGAGTTTTAAAACACATTTCTAGAATTATTGCCTTTAAAACTTCAGAATCTCCCACTCCTTCCCTTACCAAATATCGACTGCAATTGCGTTTTTAAGACTCCAATTTTTAAAATTTTAAAAGGAGCTTTGCTTTTACCTAACACGCTCTTTGTCCTTCCCTCTTATGTCACTAAGGATATGATTCCTTTAAAGTAATGAATTTCACAAAAAAAAAAAAAAAAAAAATCCCATACGAAAATTATCTAACATTTTATAAGTTCATCCTACTTCAAAGGTTTTAATCGTTTCACGACTTGCCACACACATTTTTATTTTCATCTTTTAATTTAGGGCTAGTTTTTGGATGGAGGTTTAGCAGGCATATCATTTCTCAAAGGCTTCTGTGTGTTTGGGAGGAGGGAAATGATACTTACTTAATACATGTAAAAGACGGAAAGCAACAACATACACTCAAACCTGTTTTTCTGCAATATATGAAAATTAAAATCAAATTGGAACTCAATTCTCGATTTTTTTTTATAAACGAGTACGAGGTGGTTCCTTTATGCGACGACAGAGACACCTCGATGGGAGGTCACTGTGATCTCCCAAAAATTTCTTTATTCAGGAAATTTTGTCTGACTATTCGGCCAAATTATCATCACTTGCTTTATTTTGATTTCATTTAAAGAAGCACTTCCTAGTTATTTCATAAGTTTTTGGGGTTTTTTCTACGTGAGACTTTTTTTATGTGGTCCCTATCTACCGTATGAAACTTTTTTTTTAACTGTGTTGCAAAAACAACTTTTTATAGCTACTCATGAAGTTACGAACAATTTTTTAACGTGATTTTTTTAATACGGCCCCTATCCACCACATAAAAACAGGTTTGGATGTACATTAACAAATGTAAACTAACAATTTGTTCAATTAATTCGGTGGTGGGGGGGGGAGTAGTTCTTACTTCTCATTCCCCAAACCTCGGCCTGGGGCTTAGCCCCCAACCCTGAGAGGTAAGTCTAACTCCGCTTGTGACTTAAAATATTCAAACTAACAAGACTAATAAGCCCAGCAGCGGCTAATAAGCACAGTAGTGTTTATTAGCAGTCAAGGTCAAAACATTCAACACAGAAAATTTTAAATGAACATTATAGGATATGCTTATCCAAAGAATGTTAGATTAAAAGTGTGAAGCGTACTTCAAATACATTTGAAAAAAAAAAAAAACTAGAACTTAATGATATTTTTAGAATTGCTCTCTTACTTCTTCAACTAACAGCTCCGTAGACTTATCCTCTTGTTCAGCAACATCATTTATCTGATTAAGAGCACTTTTTTCCTTGGAGTCACACTCATTTGTTTTATCTTCACAGTTAGCTTCGCCATTTGTACTTAGGTCTTCAAGCTTTATTTCAGATCCTTCGACATCATTCACCACGCCTTCTTTTATAAAGTCAAATTTAACTTTTAAGTCACTGAAATCTTGGGTTTCATTTATAATGCACAATTTATTACTTTCATCATTATTTTCCTAAAGGAAAAAAAAACACATATAAAAAGATACTAAAAAAGAAAAAGCATTTTTAGATGCCTACACCAAAATCCGCCCCACATTTTCTTACTAAAATGGTTGCATGAGGTAGGAAGTAAAAAGTTTTAAATGCAACTTAAACCATTTCATCGTTTTTTTTCTTTCACATTTCTAAATGCACAACTCACAAAAAAAAAAAAAAAAAAAATACCAAGACAAACTCTTAATTTAAATCATGATGATGACAGAAAACAATGCACAAAAATTACAACTGCTGCAATAGGGAAGTTGCAACCTATTAAATGTTCATATTTTGGCTATTGCATATTGTTAATTGACCCTCAAAACTAAAAAATTCACCATCGCCGAATTTTAAAACACCGTGGTTGATTTTTAATGAATTTTTAAAAATCCACGCGCAAAAGTGCGCTCTTCTGAAACGTCACGAGCCTACGTCACAGGGCGCGAATGGGCAGCCTTCCGCCGAAGATCCCTTGTTTTCGCTAGGGACATTTTGAGCGCGCTGATATTTTTATTTTTTAGAAATTCAATAATCCTTTTGAACACACCATGGAGGCCGGATTCGTTAAAGCACAATCTAAATAATCTTCCTCAAATAATATCAATGGTGAAATTCTAATATTTCCGAGAGGATGAGAGGTTTAATGTTCCAGAAACGCGAGGAGATAAGCCTTTTACGTTTCATCTTCGAAGTCGAATGCACGTTCTTCGATTTCTCCCATGACATGGGAACCGGTTCGCTAGCGTTTCTCTCCTATCGGACGTCACTTCCTATGCCATCTGACGTCACAGGCGCTTGAACTTTAAAAATTAATTTAAAAAAAACTACTTATCGTAGCGCAAAAATTTTTTCACCTATGATGTTCATACATGTTACTCTATCATAGGCAACAGGCGTCATAAAAAGAAAAAAAAAAAAACCTATAAACTTTTAAACTTTTCAAAAACATCAATACTTATTCTTAATACTGATTTAATTTTTTTAATGCGTGTATGATTTTATAACAGTTCATTTATCAATAATGCTACATAGAATACTTATGCCATAGGCAAACAACAAACAGCTCAAATAACAGCAGTTTTTAACAATATTGCAACATCTCAGCTTGAAAGAAGTTTTTTCATCAAAAAAAAGTAAAAATGAATTAAAAACACGTAAATACAATGTATTTTTATGTTCCCCAACTTTCTCAAAACTTTCAGAAAGCAACATGAATGAAAAATATGCGTAGATTGAAAGTTAAATTCGAGGGATGAATCTGTGGCCTTTAGGTTAATAGCTCAGGGCTTTATAACCATTCAGCCATCCAACTGAATGCTGGAAGTTAGAAACACGATTCTGTGCTCAAGATGTAAAGGGTACTCTATAGCAAAATCATGTTTCCAGGAGATTTGTTTCAACTGTTTTCACCCCAAAACCAGCATATAAAATGTGTCAGTACGTGTTCCACTCTCTATTTGTTATAAGATTACTTAAGACATTTAAAAAATATCATTCATGAAGCACATTCTCACTTTTTTAAAAAATGATGAATATTTTTGATGTTGAAAAGAAAATCACTACAAATATTAATTCTAATTTTTTACATTTAATTGTACATTTTATTTTCCATTCTAAATTATCATCATTCAAACAAAATTTTACTAAAATAGTGAAGAAGGGCAAATTCCTCAAGAAAAGACTATGACTGTGCAATCATCACGAAAAATACAGATATTTATACTGAATTTCCTTATTTAACAATTTTAAAAGACCATTAACAGCAATCTTAAAAAAAAAAGAAGAAGAAGAAGAAAAAAAAGAGGCATTTAGAAAATTTTTCATGCTTGTAACAATCCATGCCTTTGCAAATACGTACATCTGTTTGAGTTTCATCTGTTTTTTCCTCATCAGTAGTTTTGACTGCTGAAGCATCAGATTCTTCTTCTTTCTCTTTAGTCTGGGAAGCAAAATGAATAAGAATATGCATCATTAAAGATTCTAAGCCTGATTCCATATATTCACGAACAGAACACCATATAAATCCATATGTTAATAAAAATTAAGTTTTTCACTTTATGCAAACTAAACATTGTGAAGCAATAACAATTTCATTTTTTTAAAAAATGATATGTATTATAAATGTTGACCTGTAACTACTACACACATGCAACAGCACTGTTCAATAAACTAAAATTTAAATAAATTCAAATAAATGCTGTGATCTAAAATGATGGAAAAGGATAACTGAGGTGAATATTCAGGCTTACTTCAAGTAATGGTGGCTTTACAAAATATGGCAACTTTCCTCTTTGAAAGTCATTCAGTATCATCTTAGAAACAGCTGTAACATCTGGTTCACCACCCTAACAGGAATTAGAAAAATATGTAAGAACAGAAATGCAAATATTGGAAACCATGCAGTGTACAAACTCTTTGAAAACTTTAAATTTCAGAATATCAGTCATTAAAGAAATATTCTAAAATAAATTTCTTTTATAATTATTTAATTAAATAATAAATTCTTCATGAAAACATATATCTGATTTTCATGTTGCTATCTTTCTAAAATTGTTGTAACTTATAATTCATAAGAGCCAAATACTGTGGATTTTCTACAGAAAATAGCAGAAAACTGCAGGGAAGCCGGAAATTACAAATGTTTTTCATTTTAATCTTGCTCATTTTCCCTTTGTTTTTATCCACTACAATAATTCTAAAATAAACTCATGCATACGTAATACAAAATAATTTGGAATAAAATTCATACAGTTGTCTCCTTTAACGGTATACACTTAACAAGAGCATTATTCCACCTAAAAACATTTTAAGTAAAAAATATGAGTGTCTTTTGTGACTGAAATTCTCTGATATATTACATTAACACAACAGTGTGGATCAATCTAGAATCTAATAAATCATACTTACAATATTTTAATAATTTAAGCAAAGCAAGGATACACTGTTTTCTCCAAATTAAGAGAGTACAGAAAAAAAAACTTCCTCATAAAAAGTAAGAAAGCATATGAATATTCACTTTGACTTTTCCTATAAAATCTGCATTAATTAAATAAATTCAAGACAGCAAGCAGATAACTTTCTTTTTGTTAGATAAAAATGTTGTACAATCTTTTATCCCTTCTAATTGAGGATTTCAAAGATTTTCATTAAAATATATACATAAAAGTTGATTAGCAAGTAAATCTATCTGAAACACATTATACTGGTTAAAAGTAAGCAATAGTACATTTTACACTTTGGGCTCTGATTTCTTATGATTAATAGCCCCCTTTTCTCTCTCTCTATACATATAAAGGACCACCAAGAGCCAAAGTGGGTCCGTTATCAATTTAACTGTCAGGACTCTTTCCTTCATAGAACTTATATAAAATTACTACTACCCCCCCCCCATTTCTGACTATGATGCCATGGCCTCTCATCAGCCCTGTATATATACAGAGTGTTGCCACTTAACCTGCAACACCTCTATTTTTTCATCTGATAGTCCAAGGGTGCATACTTTCAATTACAAAAATGGTGCAAATATGATGCAGAGTTAAGATATTGAAAGTTTGAAAAGAAAATGATAAAAAACACAAAGCCTGACTTTTTATATGGACTTACTTTCAAAAGCTTTCCAGTGCGACGAGCATACTGCTCAAGAAAATCAATATGATCAGTCCACGATTCTACTTTGTATGTCTTTATCAGGTATTCCTTTCTCACTCTGTTGAATAACTCTGGAATGTGATCTGCTGGATCCTGAACATTCTCAACTCGTACCTAAAAATAAATGAATCAACAATTCTTTTATCCGATTTTCAAGCTTACCATAATAAATATATCCACTATTCTTCTCTATACATTATACTTACACCCCCCCCCCCCAAAAAAAAAAAAAAAAAAAAAATTGTAAATACAGTGAAATCCTGTTACAACAAACTTCAAGGGACTTCTAATTTTATTTGTTACTAGTGGTACCCACACGGCTTTGCCCGTAATAGAAAAATTAAAAGGTCTTTTGGTTCCTCTGTTTATTTTGTAAATATACAGGCGAACCAAAAGATTAAGAACCATACATTATTTGTAATAATGTATGGTGAATTTTCTCGCCAATTGGCTTGTACCCATGTTACGGTTCTACATTATGATAATTTCGTAATTTACTCGTCCATCTTATGATATTTTTGTTCTTAAAATTGGAATAGAAAAAAAACCACATCGAATTTTCAAAAAATCGCTTCGAGGTGCACACCCCCCTGCTACAAACTAACTTTGTGCCAAATTTCATGAAAATCGGCCGAACGGTCTAGGTGCTATGCGCGTCACAGAGATCCAGACAACCAAACATCCTCCGGACAGAGACTTTCAGCTTTATTATTAGTAAAGATAACGGGATGGTATTCAAGCAATGTCATGACAAGTAAATCAGGACTGAGGATTTATTTGGCTGAAATGGATATTTTATTGTAACAAGGTTTCATGGTAAAAATTTAAATAAACTATGATTATACAATAAATTTAACTAACCAGAATGGTTTTTAGATGCGGCCACAAGTTTAATAAAAATATAGGGCTTTTTTGAAGCAATTTTGCAACTCATTGCATTTGGCAGTTGTGCAAAATGCACTTCAGCAAAATGCAAATTCTGTTCATTTCTAGTTCTACCAGAGCAGTAATGCAATGTCCATGCTCAAAAAAGTTTTGTTTATGTATTTGTTTAATAGCAAAAAACTGCTGGATATGTAGTTAAATTTTGACTAACTACTGAAAAGGGAGCGCTCAATAAGAGCCCAAAAACAGCAACCACTGGTCTATTGTACTATTTGACCAACAGTAACTACTTATGTGAGTCATTCCGCATCAAATGACCTGAGTTTTGAATTTGTCCCCACCCGACCATGTCCGAATTGAATGAAATTTTACAGAGGTGCAGAGATGTCTTTGAATCTAACCTATGCAAATTTTCAGCTTATAAAATACATATCTTAAAGATTAAGGATAGTCCCCAAAAAGAGTTTTAAAATGGTAGATTAGCTTTGTGAAATAAATTGCTATGTTTAAGTGTGTAATTAACTATGATTGAAACAGAAAAATATGTTATCTTTTTAGGATCAGAAATAAATACAGTCGGACCTCCATATATCGACGTAGCAAATTGCCGGAAAAAAATTTGACATATAGAAATTTCGATATATAGAAACTATCTTCTTTTATCATAAAAATCTCCTAAAACATTAAAATTAAAGCTAATTCTCGTGCATGAAACCCAATTTCCAATTTATATGAGCATCGGATTAAACGAAGGTTAATAACTGAAAAATTAACAGAAATTACATTTTTGTGCCTTCATACATCTTCATTCCTCGGCAGTTTAACTTGATTCGCAACATGAGGGGATTTTCCTTTTGACAATGTAATCGAGATAAAAGTAAAAAATCAATCTACTTAACTTGAATGATTTTTACTGAAGCTAAAAAGACTAGAAATGATAATGAGCAGACAAAAAGGATAACTTGAAACTGATTTTACAGTGTTACTGGTTACAACTAAGATTTGAAATAAACTTGAGGGAATTTAAGAACTCCAGAACGGAACAACGACCTATCTACACACCCCTCAAACCCAGATTTCTTATGAGTTTCTTAGCAACCTTTAGTAAACATAATTTTCTCCTCTAACCTTCATTTTTCATGAGACAAATAGTCTAAAGTGGAAAAAAAAAGTCTAAGAATGTCTCGAATTTTTTTCCGATATATAGAGATTTTTTCGATTTATAGAAACAATTTTTCTATGTAATGAACATTGAAATTTGCTGGGATTTCGATATATAGAAAATTTTGATAGGTGGAAGTTTGATATATGAAGGCTCGACTGTAAAAGAAATGTTGTAAACTGAACCTATTATGGTTTGTAAAAATACTTAAAATCGAAACTCATTAAACGATTCAAAAACAAAAATTTTACTTTATATAACCATCCCTAGGCCAACTTTGACTTATTGTTCAGAGGCATGGGCAATGAACCAAAAGCACAGTGCTCTTTTGACAATTTCCGAAAGAAAATAAGAAAAAATACAATTCTAACCAAGATCCCCTTCCTCTCTTTCTCAAAAAAAAAGAGAATTTAATTAAAATACATATTTTAGTTAGAACAAATCGAAAATCTAGTATTGCAGACTACCATGATCGTCAGGAATCACTCATTTCTGCGCTCGGCAAAGATTTCTTTTTTTATAATTGCGCCTAGTGTTTAAAAATGATGTCACTTGCAATTATTTTATTTTCTGTAAAAAATTCGGCCTTTTCCGTAACTCGCAGTTGACTTGCATTTTTTCAACTTCACTGTAGTAACTATGGATAATCCACAGCATTCGGCATCTCTGTATGTATTAAAATAATTTCATGAGTTAATGAGCTTTCCGTACGCAAATAAATAAATAATATACAAGAATAGAATAAAGAATTACTTACAACACCTTTCAATACAATTTCGGTGTCAGTATCACCAGCTGGATAAACAACACCAGGGCAATCAATCAGATAAATTCTTCTCATTAGTGTTATGTACTGCCAAACCTAAACGAAAAGAAAAAACTTATGAAGAAGTATTTCCTGATACTGTGAAAATATTAAAAAAAATTATGGTAAAAGTTTTATCCATTTTTAAACAAGAAATCCCCCCCCCCCGACCCTTTTTGAATTTAATTGCAACTTTTTTTTGTTTCCACATATGGATGCTCCACTTGCCAAATCGATTAACTCCATAAAACAAAAAGTAAGTGATGAAGATAGTGTTATCCAAAAAAGTGAATGGGCCCTCGTGTTACATTTTCTGCCATCGCAGGATCAGAAATGCACTGAACCAAATGTTTTAATATAAATTCACATTCTAAGCATTGATTAAGCAATATTAAAGCAGAAATGAGGATATTTTAAAAAAGTGTACGTAATCAATTTTGCAACTGAGGCATCCATATAATATTATGTTAAAGTGTACTTTCTAGGGTCTAGTCAGGGGAAATTTGGGCCTGTTTAAGGCACCTTCATAAAATTCCAACTAGAGTTAAAAGGGACCCTTCACATAACTCTAATTCACCAAAACGAACCCTTCACAAAATTTTGTTTGTCCAAATGGGACCTTTCACTAGCTCATTCGTTACTTGAGCAGTAAGCAAATCGGAAATCTAATCAATATTGATTCATTACTTTTCGTTTACATCTTGAAATTTCACTAAAATGCTTTAAAAACTACAAAAAGTGAACCCTGTGAAAATTATGGACAGATCCCAGGCTTTAGATATTTCGAATTAATTAAGTCAGTATTTGATGTTTAAAAACAGCATTAAATATGCTGTTTTTAAACATATTAAAACTACTATGCCTAAGGATCAAACTAGAACTTCTTACAACAAACCATTTTGCACTCAAGCTTTGTGTTAGAAGGTCTAAGTTTTAAATTATACTTCCAGGGGTCTGTCCAAAATTTTTCGCAAGGTCCGTTTTTCGTGAAAAATAAAATAATTTTGTGAAAAGTGAATTAATTTTGTGAAAAATCAAATAATTTTGGGAAAAAAAAATTTGCTAAACCGAAATTTTAGAATTTAGAGCGGGCACAAACTGCATCATTTAAACTTAAAGTAGAGTGTTTTCCTCTTCTATGTTGAGAATATCATTCTGGTGTGTTTTTCTAGTATTTGGCGGGGGGGGGGGGGAGGCATCACTCCCTCAAGTAGCAATATTTATCTCCATTCTACATTATGTTAAATTATACTAGAAATATTTCTGTACAGCATTTAAAATAATTGCAACAAAAAAAATAATAAATAAATAAATAAAATTCAGACGAGGGTTCAGTATTTAACTTTTTGACCCAAGACACTCTTAAAAAGCACAGAATTTCCTTTAAAACTTATAAATTCCGTGATTTTAACAAAAGTAAAAAGAGATTTTATTTGTTTACTTCTTAACAATGTGTATTAAACATCAAAAACTCAAAAAATCGGATTCCCATAGCGGATGCAAAGAGATCGCAATTCTCAAAGTGAAGGCATCAAAGGTATAAAAATGGCTTGTAAAAGAAATATTTTTGATTAAATTATTTTTAAATTGCATTTTAGAGTCCTATGATAAACATATCATTAATATCTGTGGACACAGTTGAAGCAAAACTAAAATTAAACCATCGATTCAGCATTTTAATTTTTGACTCATAAAGAAAATGGAATTTTGCTTTAAAAACTTGAAATGCATGTTCTAACAAAAATAGAGACTTTTCATTTATTTGCATCCTAATAAAGCGAAGTTAGCTTGAAAAAAGAACAAAATATGATTCTTATATCGGATCTTAAAAGATTGTATTTTTCAAAATGTAGACATCTAAAGAAAAAAACGGCAAGTAAAACAGTTTATTTAAAGTTAATCATCCTTGTTAGCATTGAAAAATCAAACCCATATAATTTTCTCCCAAAATAACAGTTAAACATTGTACAGCACCATAAAAACGCAAATATTGACTAGCTGGTAAAATGATGAGAATATTTTCTAATCAAGTCATTATAAAGGATTAACGCCAGATGCTAAATGGCGATTAATTTTGAAGTTGGTAACCCTATCTAAAGCGATCATATTTTTTCCCCACCCTTACTATCCCTTTGCAGTGCTAAGTTCATTTCGCTGATATATATTATTATAGTTTATTAAATCATCAGCAGGGAGAAAAGTGCTTACCAACGCCTTTTCAGAAAAGTTTACAACAACACCGCTGCTAATTAGCTGTGATAAAACAAACAAAATTATTTAAAACCAAACTTATTTTCAGCTGTTAATTTCTTTCCAAGAAACAAACAACAAGCATTATATTTATTTGGCAGTAGCAATTTATCGCTTGCAAGAGTGCGGATTTTTTTTTTCTTTGCAAAATTAGCAGATTTTGTATAGCTGATCCCTCTAATTTGACTTCAAAAAGGATTCAAAAATTATCGGTTTAATATGCCTCATTTTGCTTTCAGATTTGCTCTTTCAATAAACAATTTGTGAAAGATCACTTCTTGTTTATCAGAATTTTGTGAAGGATCCGTTTTGGTTGATCCGGATTTTGTGAAAGGTCCGTTTTGTTTGATCGGGATTTTGTGAAAGGTCCGTTTTGGTTGATCGGATTTTTGTGAAGGGTCCGTTAACGGACCCAAATATCCTCTGGCCAGACCCCTGACTTCACAATTACATTCATAAAATACTGTTAAAAAAATAAAAATAAAAACTGACACTATTAACACAAGAATCGAGGTCCTTATCAATTCTTAATGTTAGAAATTGTTTTAACTAATTTGAATACTATTCAATTCCTAATTTTATTCTTTTGGCTTAAGAGGTATTTAACAAAAAAGAAAATAGAAATTCAAATCTTCATGTGCACAAAAAGAAAAAAAAGAGATTTTTAAGATTTTAAATTATTTTAGCAAATTTGAAAATGTTAACTTACTGTTCAGGGGGGGGGGGAGACTTGTATTGGCAATTAATTATATTAACTACTACAACAATTTATATTTCAAAACTGGTTATATCTATATTTTACAAAGTTTAACTTAAGCAATGCCCGTTTCACACGTTCTTTTAAAATACGGCTTCCATTCATTTCAAAACGGAGTAAAAATATTAGAAAACATTTCTCAAAAACTCATTGCCAGTACGAAACTCTCTATATAACGTCACGACACTGAAACAAAACTCGTCATATCCAAATTTGTTAAAATGGATATAACGAATTTTGAAGCATCAAAACTTAATTAATAGTCCATTAAAAAAAAATTTTTAACTAAGAAAATATTTTAAACAATTCCTACCTTTGTTTCTCCAGCAATTGGAGCAACATTGCATACTTTTTTCGACCTTAAAGTGTTAATGATGGAACTTTTGCCAACATTTGGATAGCCGATAAATCCAACACTTATCTGTTTCTTATCTTGATGAAGCTAGGGAAGAAAAAATGTAGCGAGATTATTAGGAAAAGTTACTCTTTAGCAAAGAAGTAAAGTAAAATTTTTCTTATTTGCTTGTCAAACATTTGTTTTAAATTGCATTAAGTACAAATAATCAATTAAATTTTATTTATACGGTCGACGCTCGATATAACGACCATCTCCGTCCCAGAGAAAAAGGTCTTTATAACGAGTGGTCGTTATAAGAGGTATAATTAAAAAAATATACACAGTCATCTTGCATGCCCCGTTGTTCCGTAAAACAATGGTACTTTTTCAAACATTCCAGTTAAATGCCCAAATTGTTTTTATCGTAGGAATTTTTAGAAAAATCGTGTGCAAAATACTATGACAGAACATTATAGAAATTTTAAAGTAGAAAATATAGGGAGAAAAATGTTACACACTTACAAATCTGCGACTACTACTGCTACCACCACTTTTTATGAAGATAAAACCAGAAACAGATGGTTGCCTTTTTAGCAGACGTGAATTTTGCAAAACATTCTTTTCCGTTTCAGACATAGGTGATAAATTGTTTTTTTTTTTTTTTGCTTTTCAAAGAAACATTTGAAAGTCCCTTGAGAACCGCAAATCTTAAAAACCGCTAGATTCAAACACCAAACTACCAACACATCTGTCAACTCCCTTTTCTTAGGAACCTGGAAATTTCTCGATTTTTCCTCCCATTATTTTATTTATTTATTTATTTATTTTTTGTGCTAGCTGCGGTGAATGGTAATCCACGCACACCCCCTCTCAAAGTTGGATTTGACATTGAAAACTTCAGGCAGATGTCCGTAAACAATAATCAAGGCCATTTCCAGCTACAAATTTGTTTTATTGGGAAGAACACCCGAAATAGCGTCCGCTGAATTCGGTCATTGTATTAGATTAGACGATACAGAATGGTCGTTATAACGAAGGCAAATTAACGTAGTGTTCATAGGAACAAAGTTGGGACTTTTGCCACTGGTCGTTATAGTGGGAAGGTCTTTATAATGTGTGGTCGTTACAATGAGCGTTGACTGTAATACAGCATAAACTCATAAATTAAAATATGCATACAATTTAATTCATTACAGTTCCAAATAATTTAGCAAAAGTAAACTTAGTAATCCAAAAAATGGATACTTGATTAAAAAATACCTCACAGGTGTCATGCTAAAGTTTGTTGATTGTTCTTCAAAAAGTGATATCATACCAAACTTATTGTTATTGATTTCAGCAGAGCACAAGAATTAACAGCAATCATCTTAATTACACATTTATTTGAAGAAAAGCATATTAGAAAAAACGGCAGATACAAACTCCAAACAACAACGTAAGTAATTCTAAGCGTACTGAAGAAAACGATCATTGACGGCCGCCAAGCAGCGAAAGTCCGCCAAGAGTTGGCAAGATATCGCTCAATTTCAACACTTCTTCCCGATATCAAAGCCACTTTTTAATTTTAACGCATCAAAAATGAACAAAACTGGAATTTGAAATTATGCATATCATAAGCAAAATATATGCAATAATAAACATTTGAAAAATATGTAAACAGTCATTTTAGCACTAGTCTAAGTTTTGTCCATTTTGCTCAGTCCAAGTCCACTACGCAACTTTATGAACAGAACACTTGTAAGTGGTTTGGTTAAAATATCAGCCAACTGTTCTAATGTTGGAACATATTCTATTTCTAAAATTCCTCGTTCTACTTTCTCTCGAATAGAGTGAAAACGCACGTCAATGTGCTTTGATCTTCGATGATATTGAGGATTTTGAGCAAGTTTTATGGCACTTTGGTTGTCAACATACAGAATAGGTGTACCTTCATATCCGATCAGTTCCTTTAGAAGCAACTTGAGCCAAACCAGTTCGTTTGACGCTTCACTAGCAGCAACATATTCTGCTTCAGTAGACGAAATTGCAACAGAATGTTGTAACCGAGACCACCAAGTTATAGCTGCACCTGAATTTATTGAAACCATACCAGAAGTTGAACGTCTGGTCTTTTCATCGCCAGCATGGTCAGCATCACTGAAGACTGAAAATTCTGTTTGAACCTGACCAGGAAACATCACGAGTTCAGTAATCATGAAAAAAGTTAAAAATGGTCGCATTCGAAAGAGTATCTTTAGAAAAAAATTTGACCCAAATATTGTGTGCCCTCGTCCTTTTGTTTTTGAGATATGGGGGGTCAAAGTCTGTCGAAATCTTACGAAAATTCGCCAAATTTCAAGAGTTGGCAAGAAATGGAAAATACCACGTGATTTCATCGCCTGCGTCTAGCAAGACTCTCATTTCCATTTCTGGTCATCTGCAAAGCGCGTAAACGATGTTTCGAATTAACCCTTTACTTGTGTGGGTAAAATTAAAAAGTAACTATGAAGCCTGTGAAATGGAAACTAGTAAGCTTTATCCAGAGGAGCTACAAATTTATAACGAACTTGAACGTAGGATTTAACTTTGTAATCGTGATAATAATGCATTTCAGAATTTAAGTGCATTTCAAGTGTGTTTTACTTAACTAATTTAAGTTTGTACTCTTGTAATGAAATGTGTTGTAAGTAATTAATAATTATGTACGAGAATTAATATGAAAGAGTAAAAAAAAAACATGCTTATTACAGCTTATATATTGAAAATAAAATGGATAGTTTTTGATGTTGAAAGAATATGATCATGGATTGTAGTATCCCAGCTCTTATTTATTTTTTCAAAAGTTATTATCATTCATGAAGTTTTATTGTCTGACCACTGCTAGCGAAAATGTTTAATTTAAAATCGAAAAAAATAATAATTAAAAAAAAGAAAACAACGGATAGTAAATGTCAAAAATTTGCGCAGCAAAACTAACGATGTCGGAAATTACTTCATAACAGATTCTTATCAAAAATTTTATAGTCGACGTTCATTACAACAACCCCTGTAGTTCGAAAAGTCTGTCACTGCAACTGAAAGTCGCTATAACGTAAATGCACATCATATTGCATGTTATTTAGTCATTTTTAAAAATACTGAAGTCACTTTTACCAATTATGTTTCACGTTAAAAGGGAATTCAAATACGAGCAAAATAAAAATCAATACAGTTTTTTTTTTTTTTTGACTTGTTAGAGGGTTTACACATAACTTGAAAACGATACACATAACGAAAAACACACTGGAAATAACTGACAGAAATCGTTTTTTTTTTAATTTGAGAACATGGTTTGAAATCTTTAAATATGTCGTTTTCTTCGTACTTAGATACTGTTGAAGACTTCAGATTTACGACTTTTCAAAAAAAAAAAAAAAGACTTTAAAGTGTGTTTACCGTTTCTCTACGATTACCTTTTTTTTTTTTGAAAACAGTTTCATCATCGAATAAACTCTTTCAGTGGAAATATTTTACCCGCAGAAGCATAAAAGTTTTAAACATCAGTTTTTTAACAGACAGTCTTAAGAATAACAAAAAATTCCATTGTTTTTACAATAAAAGAAAACAAATATTTCGGGCTGTGGCGCTTTTCCCTATACAGTTGCACGTTAATATCCCGGAACACAAGCCCCTAAAAATTTCAATGCCGCAATCTGTGCCACGACACCCCGCGCCATGGTAGTCACCCGAGTAAAGAATTAATGCGATATTTCTCACGCGCTTTGGTGGTGACCAAATATGGAAGTGAAATGTCTTGTCAGATGCAGATGTTGAATTTGCGCCGTACCTTCCATTTCTGAACAAAACTCGCTAAATTTGGCGACTTTACTAAAAATTTCGGCAATTTTTAAGACATCATATTTTGATAACGTGGTCACGAGGGCACGTAGTTTCAGTGCCATAAACATGTTTTCCAATGCTCTTTCGAATGCCACCAATTTGGAATTTTTTTGAATTTCCTTGATCGTGATGTTTCCTGGTGAGACTTGTACTAGAGACCAAAACTGCTTGTACCACGTAAATATCGATAAATTCTTTTCACACGTTTCCAATCATCTTGTGTAGGTTTGCACAAAGCTCTTGATACTAAAGCTACAGCAAAGGCTATATCTGGTCTGGTAGCTACTGCAAGATATTGTAAACAGCCTACTGCTTCTCTGTAGGGAACATCAACAACGGTGGTAACTTCTTCCTGAGATTTAGTCGCATTGATATCACAAGGAGTAGCGAGAGCTTTTGAACTTTCTAATCCAAATCTCTGAAGTACCTTTTCAGTGTACACACTTTGAGCAATAAAAATGTCACCATTTTCTTCTTGCTTAATCTCCACTCCTAAGAATGAATCAAGGGGACCATTAGTTATTTTAAATTCTTCTTTTAAATCCCGAATTAATTTTTCTATTTCTAAAAAATTTGATCCTGCAACAAGTCCATCATCAACATACAAGGCTATGATTAATATAGATGAATCTTCTTTCTTGATAAATAAACAAGGATCAGCATGAGATTGTTGGAATTTCAATTTCTGAATTACCTGAACAAAACGTCGGTTCCAACAACGTGGAGCTTGCTTCAAACCATAAAGTGAGCGAACCAGTTTACAAACACGACCAGAACCATCATCAAAACCTTCTGGTTGCTTCATGTAGATTACTTTGTCAAGAAAACCATACAGAAACGCGGTTTTCACATCGAATTGATGAAGAAACAATTTTTGTGAAGCAGCAATACTGAGTACAGTGCGCAAGGTGTCAAATCGGGCTACTGGTGCAAATAAATCATCAAAATCATAACCAGCTCTTTGGAAAAATCCTCTTACTACAAGCCTCGCTTTTGCCTTTTAAGGGGAGCCATTAGGATTTGTTTTTATTCTATATACCCATTTGTTGTCAAGAACTCTTTGATTTTTCGGAGGTTCTGTAAGCTCCCAAGTTCCATTTTCTTTGTGAGACAGCAACTCTTCCATCATTGCGTCTTCCCACAATTTTGATTCAGGCGACTTCATTGCTTCACTATAACTAGCTGGAGTCTCAATACCCATAAGAGTGCTGACAAAGAGTACATAATTTTCTGAAAGAAAATGTGGTCTCCTTCGCTCTCGTTCAGGATAGCGTCTGCCTGGAACAGATTCTTCTTTCTCCTGAAATTCACTTTCATCATTCACTTGGATAGATATATCTTCATCACATATTTGTACATTTCTATTTTCTTCTTCTGTGTGCATATCAGTGCTTGTGACTTCAATAGACAATGGTTTATGTGGCAGTTCATCACAAAATATGACATTACAGCTTCTTTCTACTTTATTTTTAGAAGGTATAAATACTCTATATCCATCATGAGCTTCATAGCCAACAAACATTCCATGTACGGACTTCTTATCCCATTTCTTACGTCTTTGTTTTGGTTCATAAACATAGCATTTTGTTCCAAATATTCTCAATCGTTTCACATTGAAATTTTCTTCCTTACCATGCCATAACTCATACGGAGTTTTATCTTCTACAGGAGTAGGCCCAGTATGATTTAACACATAAACAGCTGTGTTACATGCTTCAGCCCACAACTTTTTCGGCAAATCCTTTTGGTGAACCATAGCTCTTGCAGCTTCAACAATGATACGAATTTCTCTCTCCGAAGCTCCATTTTGTTCTGGTGTTTCAACCATTGCAACACGCAGTTCAATGCCATGCTCATTCAAAATCTTCTTCACTGAATGGTTGTCAAACTCAGTTCCAGAATCACACAATATTTGCTTAACAGTATGGCCAGCTGTCTTTGCTTCGTTTAGGAAAGTTTCTATGCAATATGGTACTTCACTTTTTGCCTTCAAAAAGAAAACTCGGCGAAATTTCGTGAAATCATCTTTGAGAACCAACATAAAACGGGAACCACCAACAGAGGCTTCTTCCATGGGACCTGCAACATCAGCATTAATTTGTTCAGCAGGCTTCATTGGCCTAACAGTCCGTGAATGAAACGATTTCCTATGCGCTTTTCCATATGCACATCCTACACAGAACTCTGAGTTCTCATTAGATACAGATATTCCTTGTCTTCTAAGATATTTAATACATTGTTTCTTGCTTTGATGAGCCATTCTTTCATGCATTACTTGAACAGTATCACTTGTACTTGAAATAAGAACAGTTGCTGGTTTTGTAGGACTTTCAGCAAACATTTTCATCAGAAATAGACCGATTTCGGATTTTTCTCCCACTGCAATGAGTTCATTTTCATTTTTCACAATGCAAAATTTATTTTTGAATGAAACATTCAATCCTTTTCTTAAAGCATGGGAAACAGAAAACAATTGATATTTTAATTCAGGTACGTACCACACATCTGTTAGGTAATTTTTCTTCCATTTGCCATTTACTTGAGTTTTCACATTGACTCTTCCAGAACCATAAGCAACAAGCTTCTGACCTCCTGCAGCATTGACTACCTCTGGAACAGCAAAGCTTTTAAAACTTTCAAAAATACTGCTGTTAAACGTCATATGCTGAGATGCTCCAGAATCAATAATCCAGCTTTCGTCAATTTGAGAATCTGTACATGGCATTGCAACACCAGAGGATGAAGAAAAATTCTTACTTTTGCTTTGAGGACAATTTATTCTTTTATGTCCGGCAATTCCGCATTCAAAACAAGTAATAGGATTCACAGCTTTTCTGTTTTGATTTTTCCACTTCCTCTGTTTTGATTTGTTTCCTCTATCATTTCTGTATTCATCTTTTACTGAATTCTGATCTTTTGCTGGTAGCGGCACCTGCCGTTTGGATTGAATTTGTAAGGCTGTACTTCCACATTGCTGTTGTTCTATTTGCTGTTCAAAAGCACACAATCTTTCAGTTAACAGTTCAATAGATCGATCTTTCAATGGGATACCATCCCACACAGTCTTAAATGCAATATAATCCTGCGGTTGCATTGATATAGTTCTAAACAATAACATCGCGTCAGGAACAGTGAAGAATGCGATTCAATTCATCATTAGCTTCAATGAATATATTTTGAGCATGACTCACAAATGATGCAATATTTTCATGCTTCCATTCCAGATGAAAGAATTCTGTCCACAAGCGATCGAGTCGATGCGTCGACGACTTGTCATAAATTGCAATCAGCTTTTCATATGCATCTCTCGCTGTTGTGCATGTTTTAATATAATCAAAGTTCGTGTCATTCAATGACTGGGAGATAAAGAGCAAAGCTTTCGCATCCGCAAGTTCAAACTTCTTTTTATCCTCCTCAAAATCGTCGTTGTCCTCATAGTCGAGCGGCTCCGGAACTGTCGAATTGCCGCTGACGTAACTCAGCAAATCGTGCGTTCTTAAAAGTAAACAAATGGACATTTTCCATCTAGTCCAATCTTTAGCCGTTTCTAATTTCTCTATCGTAAATTTATAATCCACTGGAGCCATTTTCCACTGTAATTCTGGAGTACGCAAAACAAATAGAACAGTCGGAGCAAAACAAAATGGCGCCGATCGCTATAAACTTCAAAATAACGTAAATAAAATGATTTTTACGCAGTTTATACGTATCTGGAGGCCATAACCTGTTATTGATTTCAGCAGAGCACAAGAATTAACAGCAATCATCTTAATTACACATTTATTTGAAGAAAAGCATATTAGAAAAAATGGCAGATACAAACTCCAAACAACAACGTAAGTAATTCTAAGCGTACTGAAGAAAACGATCATTGACGGCCGCCAAGCAGCGAAAGTCCGCCAAGAGTTGGCAAGATATCGCTCAATTTCAACACTTATCAAACAACAGCCTGATTTTTTCCTGTTAAACTGTACACACTGAAAGTCAATTCAAAATCTAATTTTTGATAGTCACTAGAATTTATAATTTTACCAAGGATTAACTTATTTTAAAAGGTAAAATAAAATAATTAATGACTCAGGTCATTTTATGCCTTTCTTCCTAAATTTAAGCATAGAAATAATTAATATATTTTCAAGGATTCTCATTTTTTTTCTGACACAGTTTCATATTTCTATAGAATAGTCTCATATTCTCAATAGTTTGACTTGATTGATTTGCTGGGATGATTGTGATGACGATTAAACAACTTTAAATGCTAAAAAAAGCATTAAAAAAAGTATCTAAAAATCATGGTCATCGGCATATTGAGAAATATCCAATTTTTACAAAAGTATACAAAAATAAGTAAACATGAAGAATATAAAAATAACACTACCTTTCCAAATTGACGTAGCAAATTAATTAGTGCTCCTTTACCAAATGGATTTGTCAAACTAGCATGGAAAGCCATAGTAGGATATTCTGCAGACAATATTGTAACCCAACGTTGCTAGAAAAAACATAATTTAAAAAACGATTTATTTTACCAAACAAATATTTATAATTATTCAGAATATCTTATACCCATAGATATGTTTCACGCACTACTACATAACTAACATTATTATAAACAATGAAAATTGTACAAAACTATAACTGTTCCTTTTTGTAAAGGAAGAATGTTTAAAAAGTAATAGTTTATTTTTAAAAAGAATTAATGTTTCATATTTTTGAAAGAAATTAAATCTGAAAATGATTGAAGTAGAAACCAAACATACCTAAAATTTTTTTAAATTTCACGATTTATGGCAGAAAACAGTATGATGAGACGAGTGTCATATACTTCACGTGAAATAATTAAAAACATATTGCATTTCTTGGTTGAGAAAATGAACTATACATTCAATTATCCTAAAACATATGTACAGTAAAGCACTATTTATACATTAATTACATCTATGTCTTTTCATCACATTTTTAATATATTTGTGATTAGTGTTCATTTGTATCTACCATTTATAGGACACAAATTTTGGCCAAACTTTGTTTCTCTTGTTTTAAAATTCCCTAACTTTCTCTTTTATACAATGTTTTTTTTTAGCTTCCTCTGCTCTAAATTTGACAAAACTTTTCCTAAAAGGTAGATAAGAGATACAGGATGCAAAAGACACAAAAGGAGAGTCACTGTCAAAGGTTCAAAGGTTATCTGCTTCATACATCTGATTTAATCAGAGCTATGTCCTAGATTGTACTAGTAGCTCTGGTAGGCACTGCTGCACAGCATGATTTAGTAAAACTTTTCAATGAGCACCAACCTAGTGTGTGACTCAAAATTTAAAGAAGCTCATTCACATCCATTTGCTTCTCACAACCTCAAATGTCATCATTGTTTATGGATGTTTTTCTGTTATTATTTTAGATTAAATTAATTTTGCATACATAAATTGATTTTCTTTTTCGTTTTGCTGTATTTGCAATGCGAAGATTTTCATGTTTTGGCGAATTGTTAAAAATTTCAAAGAAATTTTTATTTTTATTTGATTATTTTATTTTATTTTATTTTATTATTATTATTATTATTTTTTTTTTTTTTTTTGAAAAAGGGGAGTATACATTTTAGTTAATGAAAAATGTTATTTTTATATCTTTAGGAAGGGAAGGGGTTTAGATTTTTATTTATTTAAGGGACTTCTTTTAAATTCTTAGCACGGGCATCGCCGTATGGGCATTGCTTGTATTTATATTTAAAAAAGAGACTTAAAGTTATTGAACTAAGTTATACTTACAGAGACCCACGTTGGTACTAAATCACATTTGTTCAAAACAAAAAATAACTGCTTATGAGGTTTTTCTTTTCGCAAAAAATCTTCAATATGTTTTGAGCGTGTTCCCATGGGATCACGAGCATCAAGTACCTGAACTACAACATCAGATGAATCTATTACCTGGAATAAAATGGAAAAGGAGATATCGAAAAGTTCTTAGAGCTTCTTTTTATTAGAAAATGATTCCATTAAACATTTTATAATATTAAGAGGAATATTAAAGAGAAATATATATTGATAAAAATGTACTTAACATTCAAAATTAACTTTTTATATTCATAGTCATTGAAAATGTGCCAAAACTACTTTTGGCAATTTTGGTTGTATTCAGAAGCATACAAGACATTATTTAACTGAATAAATGAATAAAGATTAGAGCTGCAGAGTTGAAACTGGGGATATGCCAACTGTTTATTGTGACAGTTCTGTTGCAATGTCAACAAATTCCGATCTTTTCCTCTATAAGTTTTAATGATCTCTGTAAATAATGCTATTGTATTAAATTTTTTAGATATTTTGGGCCTTTGGATCACATTATAAAAGAGTTTGTCTGCGTTAGATTTTAAAAAACATTGCTTCAGCAAAATAACTGGAGATGTCATTTTAAGTACCAGACAAATTTTCAAGTTTTTTTTTTTGTCACATATAGATTGGAATAAAGGGAAATCAGATGGTACAATGTCAGGTAAGTATGGTGGGTGAAGCAGCCCACCACAGCCAGGGTAGTTATTTTGTCCGCATTTTTGTAAAAAGTCCGAGACGCCGGAAGAAATTGGGTAAAATTGGATGAAATGGACAAAATGAAAATCAACTGATTTTCCATACGTTTGATACATAAATTTATTGTTATGATGAAAAAAAATCAATATATAATTCTAATATATTATCTATCTTCAGTTAATCATTTAATTAAAGTAGAATGATTGTACACTTTAAGAGTGCAACTTATTTCAGATTATATTTCACTGAAAAGTCTTTCATTTTACTGAATAAATGGACAAAAGATATTTTGTCCTGGGCGGTTTTTTCCGGGGTGGACAAAATAAAACAACCCTGACCATAGTTCATTAGTTTTTCAAGTGTTTGCTTTGAGCAGTGTGGTCTTGCATTATCATGCTTCAGGATAACTCCTTTTTTGCTGATAATAGTGGGAATTTTCTCATTAAAAATTGTAGCATCTGATTACTCTTTCTTCTGATCGCAAAAATACTTTCTATGAGGAGCTTCATTGGCTTGAATCTAAGATGTCGTTTCCAGAGATAGTTTGCTCCAAAAATCAATCTATTATTATCTAGCCAGGAGTGAAAATATGCATACTAGATGACAAAAGGCTGTTGATAACAAAGTTAATTACATTGTTGATTAAAAATAAAAACTTTTAAAAACAGATTTGTTTGAAAACAACGACATTACTTTCCGATCCCCTTAATAAAGTAAAATAGCTTAAGTTTCTCTATATATTAAAGTTATGTCAAAGAAATTGAAAGGAAGTCATCCTGGGTCTATAGGAGAACCATAGCAACTACAACTTTGAAATTTTGTACAAAATTACTTCGAGCGAGGCATGCACTTGGGGTTCTTTATTTTATGCTTCAAATTTTTTTTAAATTTATTTTTTAAACTAAAATTTAATGTAAATTGCCTATTAAAGGAGGAAAGATTTCCCACATCCCTTAACATTGTATGTTGTTCGAAAGAGATATTTTTCTTGCATCAATTAAAGCTTTTCCCAATTTTCTAAATTAATTAGAACTGCAGATACAATGGTTTCTATTTTTGTGAAAAGTCATAGGCTCAACTCAATTTAAGCCTGAAGCTTAAGAGCAAAATATGTTACTAGAGACCATGAATTTGAAAACAACTTTTCAAGCATACAAAAGCAAACTGTTTTGCTATGCTCAGAAATCCCTTAGCATTCTTTTGCAGCTGCTCACATCTGGATCAAGGATATGGATCTTCTGACACACTTAAATGATATATACATGGTGTCCTAAAACGGCCGCATAAACTCTGCACAGCTAGATTCCTTGTTGGCAGTACATAATAACTGCATAACAAAGCGTTCCTGTACCATAGTTTGCAGGGAAAACAGGAAAAACAAAGTACTGCAAGAGTGCAAGAAAAAACACCTTATGAACATATTAATAGCAGTATACGTACATTACGTCTAACAACAAATACCTGTAATGACGTTTTAAACATTATCGTCTGGACAGATATGTAAATAATGTTGTTGATATGTCCAATAAAGTGTTTTTTCCTTGCACCGGTAGTGAAATCATACTTTGTTTTTTGTTTTTTTTCATAAGCTATGGATCGTACAGGAGAGCATATTTGGGAAGTTTTTAATTACTCTCAATGAGGAATCTAGCTGTGGAGAGTTTATGCAATAGTTTTGGGACACCCTGTATAGATATTTCAAGGTTTAAACTAAACCATTTTTAATTTACATGAAATACACCGCCAGCTCAGTCATTTCCAGCCGAGGACTGCAGTTTCGTGCTTATTGCCATCAATTTTCGAGTTGAACCGAACCATTGCTTCGGTCACTCGGATGGTCTGTGCTAATTCTACATTAGCTACCAGTTTGTTTGGCCCTCTTGGCTTCCATACGAGGTTTTCCATCTCCAGCTCAGTCACTTTCCTATGCCGGGCTGATGAGTGCTAATGAGCACGAAACTGCAGTCCTCAGCTGGAAATGACTGAGCTGGCGGTGTATTTCATGTATTTCTGCTTTAGCCCTGGCTTAAGGGCGGTAATTTACTGAACATTTTAAATTTATTTGGCGGATTCTTTTTTTCCTTTTAAAGGGACTTTTAATCTTATATAATGGCTTTATTTTGTTGAAAAATTAAATAATAAATGGTAAACTTTAGCAATATTGTTTTTGGCAATGCTTGACAACCAAAAATGCTCTTTGTTTTGACCAATTTGACGAAAAATTTTGAATATGAGCCAATTGTTTCTTGTTATGGTTATTCCCCCAAATGCACGGCATATTCTGATTTGGATTACATTAATCAAAGGACTCAAAAGACAATACCATTATAAAAAAGGACAATATGATTAGAAAATAAAATAAATTTTAACAAAACAAAAAAAAAAAGCAGAGTTTTATGTCTAGATATCAGAATTTTCACTCTAATACAGGTTTTTGCAAGCTTTCAAGGTGGAAAGTACAAATTTGCTTCCGCTGAAATTTTTCCATCCCGTTTATACAACAAAAATTAGAAAATCACAACTGGGACAATGTACATGTATATATAGTATAATACATTAGAATTTGGGTTTTACATTGATTTTTAAACAGCTTACTAATAATTTTGTTTTACGTGCTTCATCAAGTTTTTTTCTTCATCTGGGAGTGGAATGTTTATACTGTTCTAATTATAATGAGCTTGTTACTTAAAGTCTATTTTTTGAGAGAGGGGGAGCAGCGAGATTTTTATTTTGTTCTAATAGTAATATATGTTTTAATCTTATCCCCCTAACAGACGATATGAATCTTAGCGACCAAAAAAAGATAGTGCAGCAATCTTTGGGGGTAGGTGAGCTCTAGTGAACAGGGGGCGGATCCCCCTAGTTAATAATACAAAAATAAGCATACTTTATACAATTCATTCCACAAACGCTTAGATTGTCCTTTCAACATTATCATTTCTCGAGCCTCCTTTAATTCTTTGCCTTCTTCATTTAAGAGATCTCTGTCTTTACTTGGATCATATTTTTCAACAGATTCTTCAACAGCACTCACAAATTCCTAAAACAAAATCTCTAACTAACTTCAACATGTATTAATACAATAAAAGAAACTATATTATCTTTTAAACACAAATTTGAACAAATGTGATGTGTTCAAACATAACACCAATTTTGCACTTATTTTTTGATTTAAAAAAAAGTAAGGCCAGGGAAGGCAAAAACAGAAAAATAAGAGCACATAAAATTTAAATTCCGTTTTGAACGTCTAGAAATTGATTACTGTAAAAGCACTTATTTTTGCAAAGCTTTAATTTTTGCGAGCCAGTGATAATCCGAAACATTTCGGCCTCAAATATTTTAAGTTCACACACGTAATCAACTTTCAGTTCCACTCATATAAAATTCAAGAAATTTTCAGCTCACAAAATCACCAAATACATGTTTGTGAAAATTACAGCTCACGAAAGTGCTTTCACGGTATTTGCATGAGTTAAACTTTTTTTTTACTTCTATATTTATTTTTTGAAAGAAATATTCAGATGAAAAAAATACATAACTTACGGCAAGGCAATTAATTTGTGTAAGCAAATAATTTATTCAAAATTTTCCACTTAGAAAGTTTTTACGATTAGTTATTAAATTACAAATAAATACCTTTGTGCTTGAAAATTACATGAATCAATTATTAACCAACGTTTTGATGCACAAAATTTGCAAATTACTGCAGACACGTGTTTCGGTTTTAAAAGGAACACCTTCTTCAATGCAAATTTTGACGTAATCGTCACTGCCATGAAAGCAGAGTATAGTACTCTACAGAGCATTAGATTTTAATTTCCTTAGTACTTTTGGACAATATTTTAGGTGAGGAGAAAACATACCTCCAAATTGCAAGTTTTTAACATTGGTTTCTTTCGAATAGCTTTGGGTCCAAAAGTTGTCTGGAATCCTTCTGTGTCCAGTAAGTGAAACCTTTTATTCTAGAAGTAAACATGAGATTTTAAATGCGATCAGAAATGTAATATTGTGCAGAAACAATATCAAATTAGCAAATAATAACAAAATTTAATATGAAATGGGTTTTGAAATTGAATGCATACAACAGCTTATTTTAATACTTGCACATAATGTATTCGAAAATAAATGGATAAGAGTCACATAACAGGCGAACAATTATCCTAACAAAGGATGCAAAATCAATTTGGCATTTGGATCAATGCATTTAAGGATAATAAAATCACAGTATAGGAACCCTAATTTTAGAATTCAGAAATATGGAAGACTCACAGTCCCAAACTTGTTCCTAAAATTAAAAAATAATAATTATAATTTTTTAAATATTTTAAATTTTTAATTCAAATGGTGAAAATTATTAACATTCAGCCTATTATTTGTTGCAAAGACAGTACTTGCAGCTTATTTTTACTTTGATGTCACATGTAATGCATAAATTAGCGTTTGCTATAATTGTGCAATAATCTTTTAGCATCCGCTTTCAGCTAACAACAGTTTTTTTTTTTTTTTTTTGTTTTGTCATGAGTATATAATGAAAAGCATATTGAGTAAAAATGCAAAGCTATTTCCAGTACAAACATAACACGTGCGGGGGGCCCGCTACGCGGACCCCCCGGGCGGTGGAACCTAAGGCCTACGGCTAAGAGGTGGGGTGCGTGCGGAGAAAAGTACAAACATAACTTATTATTGCAACAAATGGCAAATTGCATAATGCATACGAAAAAGCAACATCTGCGGAATGTACGGTGCTGCAAATCATCTCTTACTTTTTAAAAAACTTATTAAAGTATACTTTCATTCAGCTCTAACATTAGCGAAACCTGAAAAAACGTGAGAATATTGCACGATAAGATAATTTATGCCATTTTTTGAGTTAGGATCTAAAATCGGGAAATGTGGCCCTGAGCTGCCGGATTCCATGTCCCATGCTGTATGCTCATAGATTTATCTGTCACCTACAAAGCACCCTAAATTTAAAAGAATAAAGCTGAATGTTTATTTCAAACATGTCAATTTTGAGAGTTTCCCCAATGTTTAAAAGTTTCCATTTGTTTACATTCATAGCAATAGTTCCTTGTTTTTTCAGCAGTACTATTGTACACATATACTTGAAAGAGGATGTAGTTCAGAGATAATTATGTACAAGGAGCAAGTTTTCTTGTAATTCCATTCATTCAGAAACGGGGTAGGGGCTGGGAATTTTTGAACAGTCATAGTACTTTGTTAGCTTTACTTGAGTTATGAAGAGAAGGTTTATGGTTGTGTTTGTTCTCTTGACTTACGCTATTATAATTTTTAAATTGTTTTGACGAAAGATACAATGAAAATATTTCTAAAATTAGAAAAGAATCCTAACAATGTGGTAACTCTGACTTGTACCGTAAACCGGGGTTACTTTAGACTGATGGGGTAACTTTATAAAAACCTGTTTTTTATTTTTGAACCGTTCTGGCGGGCTTAATTTTACAATTGGCGACCCCCTGGTGGTCTCAGGGTTTCAAGAATCACTTTTCAGAGTGCGCTGATATCGCCAATTGATTGAAACAGTAAAATGGTTTTGGCAACACTGATTTTTGTGTTATCCGTGATATCAGCTGTTTTCAGTTTGTTGTCCTAACCTCTTCTGGTGCCACCAACTGAGCAACCTTTTGAATTCGGGTGAGTTATTTTCTGATTACACAACTATTTAAGATGATTTTGTCTTTTTTTTATTTCTGTAACTCAATTCAACGATTTACTATGAATTAAAACATAAAACAACACAAGTTGAAGGGGTAACTTTGATACACGGGGAATTCTGAACATGGCCATGGGGTTATGTCAGATGAAGAAGATCTACTCCCCATAGACAATCATTTTGCTCCTTCAACAAGTAACCAGATCTTTCCAGAACCACCGCAACAAGCAATGCTGCCGACTCTGATGGAGAAACCCTTGATTGAAGGGGACTATGTAGCTGTAATTTACAGTGGACGGAAATACCCGAGGAAAGTTGTACAAGAGGAGGATGGAGAGTTTGAAGTAACATGCATGAAAAAATCCTGAAAGTGGTGGACGTGACCGCAAGAAGAGGATAAGCTGTGGTTTAATCCTTGCCACATCTGCTGCAGGATTCGAATCCCAAGGATCATACCTGGAGAGAATGCACTGTTTTCAGTTGACTTGAAGCCATAGATCAAAGACTGCTGTGAGTGCACCTTGGATAATGTTCATGATCTAAGAACGATCTCATGTGGTTCATTTATTTTAAAAAGTTTGTGATTTCTGTGCCTTATTCTTAATTTCTTTTCGAGCGTTTATAATTTTTGAATCTATTCTTTTCAAGTTCTATTTTATTCTAATCAAGTGAAGTTACCATGATAATTTTTATTGTCGAAATGAAGAAAAACATTACGATGGCTGTGGTTTCACATTTAAAAAACACGCTTGATGTGATTTCAAGCTTTTTTCAACTGATGTTTTATAATAAAAGAAGTTTCCTATGAATTTCTCTCTTTTTAGTTTGATTCAAACCTGATTCCTGCAAGATGAGCATGCTTAGAGTGGTAGGAACCACTCTATGTGACTTAAGAACCATTTTTCATTTAAAACCAGCTTTTTAACCCTACCCCCCCCCCCCCCAAAAAAATGGAAAAATTGAATTTTGTTATTAAAAAAAACTTAGGCTATCTTTTGAATGGGGTAACTTTATTACAAACCACCGAAACAGTCGTTTTAGATGGAGAAAACACGCTGCTACAAAGTAACTTCGGATGATGGGGTAACATTAATAAAAAGAAAAAATGACCCCCCTCCCTCCCTATTCAATATATCGAAGAATTTCAAACAGCAATTTAAAGCTGAGACGTTAAACTATCGTTTGGTTCAAGAATTGTTGAAATATCTTGAAAAATGAGGGTGCTACAATACAAAATATGCGAAACCTGTATCAAAGTAACCCCGGTTTACGGTATCCAATTGCACATTTTTTCAGCTTTACCAAAACTTCTGTACCTCCTGTTTTTCTTCCGTCCTATGAAATTTGAGACAGATCAGCTTGACTGAGGAGCATATAGTCTTACAGAAGCATCATAAAAATGCCACAGTGAGGGGGTTCAGAGTCAAAGGGAATCTCAGAGTGAAAGTGCATATTGATCTGCAAAGTGAGTAAAAGATTTCCTCTGGTTTATTAACAGCTACAGCAAACAATACTTTCAGGGGGTATCAGTGGATGGATATGATTTTTTTCCAAAATTTGTCACTTAGTGTAAAATTTGGTATCTAACTCAGTGGTGGAATTTTAAAATTTTAATGTTAGTCTAAATAATATCAAAAAGTTTTGATATTCATTTTAGGGACCATTTCTAAATGCTTTCAAGGCAAAAAATTTAATTCCTTTTTAGAATGCAAAAAGATTGTAATGAGTAAATAATAAGAGAAGCAGAAAGAAACAAGTAAATCTAAGGTCAGCACCCCCCCCCCCCCCCCCACCTCTTCTGGAGAATAAATAAATACATTTTCTAGACAGGTAGTTCAAAACTTTTAGGAACTTTTTAACACCCATGTATAACTTTGTTTCAGTAAAACATTTCTACTGTTATACAATGTTTGCCATAAATTTGATATGTCAAAGATACAACAAAAATTCATTATTATTTCTTTCCATACCATATGCAGAAAGCAAATTGTGACCAAAAGCCTACATTATTTCATTTTCAGAGAACATCTAAATTTCTCTGAAAATGATGTTCTATTTATATTAATATATATAAATGTATATATCAATTGATATATATACATTTCAATTGATAAAAAACAGAAAAAAAAAGTTACGTTCTTGAAGTGAAACTTTTAATGTGGGAGCTTTGAAATACTGATCAGCAAACTTTTGTGTAACCGATGTGTGTGCAGTTACTTTTCGTGTCACGAAAAGTCGAAAAATGCTCTCTTCTTGCTTTCTTTCTTTCTTGTTGTCCGTGGTTGCATGTAGTGCGTTAAGCACAGCTTCTGGTTATTAACAACATTCATTGAAACACGTAAGCATAACCATTGCATTTCGAGTATTTTTTATTGTTCTCATTGTTTACAATCAATTTTCTTTATTCAAACATATAATTTCGTTGTGAAACAACACTTGGCAGGAGCTCAAACAGGGGTTCGATGGGTTCAAAGCTTTGCGCTAAGCCGATTGAGCCATTGTGATTGTAAGTCGGACTGAAGTACGGCAATATTAGTAAATGCATCAAAACGATAATTTGGTTTCTTAAGAACAAAGAAGATAACAAGTATGTATATAAAATTATGTAAATAAAAGAATGATAAACGCTATCTATGCTATTCAAAAAAGATGAATAACTAAAATGTTTCCATATAATACAAAAGCTTCACTCCTATCATGTGTTGCTCTGATACACGCTGCTTTTTTTACAAACTTTTTACAATTAGAAGGCATCAAACTTCAAAGAAAATGCAATTTTAACAAGACAAAACACATATAAAATGTTTGACATACTTTTCCTCTCTCATTTAGCAAAGTAATTGGAAGTTTTGTTTGTCTCATAACAACTTGGTAGGGATCTTTAAGAGCTTTTCCAAGTTCATCTTGAAAACGTTGCAGAGCAGATTGGCCAATAACTTTGGTGTTCCCTGTTAATTCAATTCAAAGTATTATTGTATGTTATGTGAACAATTAACAAACTGCATACAGATATTGCAAGTAATAGGGAAAATAACTGCAGCTTTAAGTTTGATTTAAGAATATTATATGCAAAGGCAACATGCTAAACCTAACTACAATTCACAATTATATGTGAATTTTTTTCAGAACACTATCACAATAAGGTTAAAACAGAAGTGGCTATTTTCACTTAATTTAAAAATACATAATAATTTTATATTCAGACACAAATAAAAGAAAGAGCATAGTACCAGGGCTGAGGGAAATGATGGACTAATTTTTAGTTTGCATTAAAAAAAAAATAAATAAATAAATAAAAAGTAAATATTTCTTTTTCTTCAAAACAATGTATTCAGCTTCCCAATAGTATAAAATAACAACAGTTTTAGTTAAGTTTCAATACAGTAGTACAAGTACGTAACATTTTTGTACAATACATAGAAGTTTTACTTAGTTTTCAAGCAGATACTTGAGTAAAATTTGAGCGTGTGATATCCGGCAATTACCCCTTCCTCCCTCCCCCACTTGAAAAATAATGTAACATGAACAAATTAATGCATATTAAATTTCAAAACTAAAGTATTATCTTGAGATTCTTTATTTTAGAAAATGCACTTTTTATTCCTTAGTAATCCCCCCCCCCCCAGCTCTAAAAAATTAATTTGCTTTTTAAAACATTTTTTGGTGGTTGATATACATTTTAAATTTGTTACACTATGAAACAACTTTAAATATGTTAATTCTATTTTTAAAATATTCAACTAATTTTTATTCTTCAAGATAAAAAATTCACAAGCATGACAAGTTTTAATACACGATTTATATTAACTAAGATTTATGATATCAAATTAGGTTGCAATACCAATTAGCTTGGATAATTAAGGTACCATACAAATTATGAGCATGAAATAAACTTACCGAACCATTTCTGATTTGGTGCAATTCTAGCTACTGATCCAGAAGTCAATGCACTTTGAAAAGGTGAAGGTTTAACAATTTTTCCTCTTCGATCCCTATTATGAAGACAAAATGCAGTGCAAATATAATTACCAATAATAACAATTTAACTTTTCAAAAAGCTGATTCTTAATATAACAACTTCACACTTCTGGCATTAAAATTCTTCTAATAAGAAATTGCTTCAATAATTTTTTTAGCATTTTAAATTTTTCCTTCAGTTGTTGCAATTAGTTATCTCCCCCTCCCCCATATAATGTAAAACGAAAAACAATTCTTGGAAAAAAGAAATTATATAAACTTCTTCAACACTAGGCAGAAAGCATCAAAACTATCTTGTGAAAGAGCATGTTTCATACAATTTATGAATCACAAGTGGCACAAGGTAAAGCTGAAATGAAAATACAATACCCAATTACGAAGCAAACTATACCCAGAAATAGCAACATTATAACTGTCTTTTATGTACTAAGAGTTAATAACAACTACTTATTTTGAGAATGATGAAGGGGGAAAAAAGTAATTCTTCGCTAACTTTTGCGAAATTGAGAAAAATGTGCCAAATACAGTCAATTTGCGATTACTCAAAGTCCGGTTACTCGAATATCACCATAACTCGAAGTTTTTACCAAGCCACGAGCCATTTGTCTTTTATTCCATGCTAATTATTCTCCATATATCGAAGTTAACTTCCTTTAACTTGAAGTTTTTCAAAGACAACTCGAAATTTATTTCGAAAGAACGCAAAAAAAAAATAAAGGAAGAAGTGACTATGAGAGAAAAATTAATTTACCTTCACTTGTAATTCCTGCACAATAGGCCTCTAAACATGAAGAACACCTGTTGAGCCAATGCCCGATAAAAGAGTTACATGTGTGAATTTTGTTATACTGTACTGTTTACATTTTTTTGTTATGTTGCTGGACTATGAATTTGCTTTTAAACTGCTAAGTTGTCAAGTCAACTGATTGTACCTTTATTCAAAGGCTGACCTAAGTTAAGATGCATTCCCCTTCATTCTTTAGTTCGATCATTTGCTGATAACTTCCTGAGAGACAGAGTGAGTTTCCTTCACTATTAAAGATGTCTAAGCAAATACTCTGTCAACGATATTAAAAGAAAAAGAGAAACTTCTAAAGCAGTAGAATCCATGAATCCGAATTTGAAACAAATGAAGATGTGAACCTTTCCTGAAGTAGATTCAGCTTTATTCAAGTGGTTCCGGCAGTATCGAGATCAAAACCATGCTTTTGATTTTATTTTTCTCTCAACGTGTTTGGTTAAACTGAGCGTAGTATGCTTAAAATTTTTTTTAAGTTCTGTAATTTTGTCTGTTATATGTACATATTAATTAAAATATTCAATGGTTTTTAATATTAAAATGTCGAAAACTGAAACTAATGGTAGGTCGAACTAATAAGTCGAAGTTTTTCGTCGGTCCCTTTAGATTCAAGTTATTGCGAATTGGACTGTACAGTACAATGCAATAATTTTGACTAACTTTTGAGTTGGGACTTAAAATTCAGAAAACTTCAAGTTTGGGGCTTAACAATGATAAATTGTATACTGTTTTAAAGCTTTCATGGTCAGTGTCAATATGGGGAGATAACATTTCTGGGCTTATTGACCGTGATCTAATTGGAGTAGAAATTCCAGACGTTTCGGCTTGCTTTGTTGCAGCCATCATCAGTGGTTTGAGTTTGGTGAGACTGATTCCTGGCTTCGGTGGCTCCGGTATTTAAGAAAACTACTGCTTAAATACTGGAAATTTAATGACACAGAAATCTTGGCTACAACATCTCATTATTTTGCCCGTCTTCATCACGAAGCTATAGAAATTTTCAAACACCCCTTTAATTTCAACAGAAAAGAGGAGAATTTCAATTTACCAAAAACATGGCATCCTGCCCTTAGATCCGCTCGCCACAACAGTCTAAAACATACTGTGGTCCCATTCAACCAGAAACCGGTAGCCACCACGGCTTATGAATCCCATCCAATTAAATATCAGGATCACCCAGTGGCTTAAATCTCATTCATTCAGGAACCTTATTCCACCAACGGCTTGAGAACGCCTCCCAATCAGGACCAGCAGCCCAGCAGCAGTTTGCTTAAATACCGGAGTCACCGAAGCCAGGAATCAGTCTCACCAGACTCAAACCACTGATGATGGTTGCAGCAAAGCAAGCCAAAACGTCTGGAATTTTTACTCCAATTAGACCACGGCCAATAAGCCGGGAAATGTTATCTCCCCATAATGATAAATTATGTTTTCCACAAAATAAACTTTTCTTGTTTTAAATCACTATAAAATATAACTATTGCAACAATCCACTCAACATAAAACAGATGAAGAGAACATTTGGTCTTCAGCAAAACATGATATGTGATGCATCCTTCTCTAAGAACATAAACAATTAAACATTAAAACTAACAAAGGTGCATGTATACCTTTTGGCTTTGAAATTCTTGTACATACGCAATCTATTAATGGTGTCTTTGTCTCGCATTCCAGCATGTTCTCTTGGTCTATCTGAAATATGCATAAACTTAATATCAATAAAAAAATGATCTCTGTATTAAAAAAAAGTACAGTCAAAGAAATTGTGAAAGGAAATCTGCGCGGGGGGGGGGGGGGGAGGGGGAAGGGGGGCCTGCATCTAGGAGACCCCATAGCACCTACAGCCTTGAAATTTTGTAAAAAATTACCTTGAGCCCTGGTGTTTTGTTTTTTAAATTTCAAATTAGTTTTTTTTATAATTGATTTTTTTAAGCTCAAATTTCATCTAAATTGTATATTAAAGGGGCGAAAATTACTTGCACCTATTAATTTTATATAGCGTTGGAAAGAGTGGAATTTTCCGCTTTCTGCGCAATTTGTTTCAATGGGAATGCTGACTGACAATGAATGGGAATGGGGGAGGGGGGGATAAAACTGAATTACGGCGGGAGTTATTTGCGTTTTTAGCTCAATTTTTTAAAGCTTAGCTGAAATTTAGGAACTACTCTCTTCACTAAATCTAGCAGTAAAAAATGAAGGAATTGTCCCACAATTTTCTTTTTGACACCACTGGAAAGAGTGGCTTTTTCTGTTCTAGATCTAACTCAACCTATGGTCAAAAAACTAACCTTCTATCTCAAAAGGAAAACAAAGTTACAAGCCCTTTTAATCAAATTCGAAAAATTTCCATTCAAATTATTGATGTTTTTTTTTGGCGTTGCTTTTAGTTTCGTCTTTTAGATTTGTTTGTTTCTTTTTTCTTATTCAAATTTTAAGGGTTTGGATTTAAACGGAAAATCTTAGACTCAACTCAATTCAAGTACTGAGCTAAAGAGCAAAATATATTACTAGAGACCATGAATATGAAAGTGACTTTTGAAAACAGCAGTGTTAAATATTTAATTTGCATTTATAATTTGCATGTATTTTTTCTCGTTTCAGTTAAACTTGAAGTTGAAGTATTTTAATGTAAAATTCATCACGTGATCTAATGACGTGATATGCGCCCTTTAAATAGGCTGAATGCCGGTTTAGTTTTTTTTTTTCTTGACTCTTGAATTAATCGATGCTGTATCTTGATGGCAGTCACCCTTAACGTGACTGAATTACCTCTATAAAGATGTTAAATACTATATATGTGTACATATGTAAATAAACGTTTTTATGTTTAAAATAATGAGTCATGAATATATTGCTAGCATTTAACTTAACTTGAATACAGAGGAAAATATCTTGACTAATGAGACCAAACTTGGCGTACTTGGAAATTTCAACTTGATACATTATATTTATTATTTGGTGCCGAAACCCACGGTTGGATTGGACTTGAAATAAAGGTAAGCTGTACCTTTTTCTTTATTGCTAACTCTTGAACTATGCAAAATTAAGAATTAAGTTCTTGAAGCAACTTTGGCTATAAATATGAGTGTTAAAGAAAAGTTAAATATGGATGCTATAGAAAAACTAAAAAATAAAAGAGCAACTGTGCGAACTGCAGTAACTAAATTAATTACAAAATCTGAGAAGTTACTAAAAGATATCGCTGAAGTTGCGGATTTTGATTCGATAAGCGAATCACTGGATGTCTTAATTGAAAAAGAAAAGCTATTAAAAGAATTAGATTTCGCAATAGATGATCTAATTACTGATAAAGCAGAGTATGAAAAAGAAATAACCAATGTTGAAGAATATTCTGACAAAATCTTAAGTCTAAAATTTAAGCTTAAGAATACACTGAGAAAACGTAACGTAAATGAAGACCTTAAAGTAGAAAATGTCATTAATGAATCAGTGTTAGAAAATAAAAGATTTTCAGCAGTAAAACTGCCTAAGTTACGAATAGAAAAATTTAGTGGAGATTCGAGCCAATTTCTTGAGTTTTTTAATACATTTTCCAATGCCATTGATTCAAACGAATCTTTAACTGAAATCGAGAAGTTTCAGTATTTAAAATCATTGCTATCAGGACCTGCATATAATGTTGTTGCGGGATTTCAACTAAATGATAAAAATTATAAAGTGTGTTTAAAATTGCTTCAAGAACGGTACGGAAGACGCGAAAACATTATCAGTTGCCATATGAACAAAATTCTTGATCTTGAAGGGGTGAAATCTGCTAATAATGTTAAAGGTTTAAGAAAACTTTATGATAGTGTAGAAGTGAGTGTCAGAAATCTTGAAGCAATGGGTGTTACGTCGGGCTCATACGGACATTTGCTATTGCCTATTTTGCTAAAACTGTTGCCGGAAAATTTAATTCTAGATTTTCATAGAAAACGGGACCCAGATAAAGATACAGAAGTTACAGAGTTAATCACGTTTATTAAAGATGAACTACGATGTCGCGAAGCTACTAGTATAATAAACAACTCGTCAAACGAAAATTCTCAAAACAAGCATACTAATTTCTCTCAAAGTAAGCGTATGCCTTCGACTGCTGCATTAAATACAACGGTAAAGCAATTCTGCATATTTTGCAAAGCTTCCGAACACACAGGAATAAATTGCACAAAATTCTCTGATGAACAAAAAAGATATAAATTAAAAAAAGAAGGACGTTGCTATAAGTGTTTTTTAAAATCTCATTTGTCATCAAATTGCAAATCAAAGCTTCTTCCTTGTTCAAAATGTGAAAGTCATGATCATAATTATTTATTTTGCTTTAAAGAAATTAAAGAACAAAATCTTGAAAAAGATAAAATTGGTGCAATTGTGTCTATGATGTCGGAGCAAAGAGTTAAACAGAATAAATCTACACTTTTACAAACTCTTTGTGTTTCTGTCTCTACTGGAAATAGATGCATTCTAGCAAGGGTTCTTTGCGATAGCGGGTCTGAAAGGTGTTTCGTGAAAAGTTCCTTAGTGAAAGAACTTAAATTGAAATCTATTAGGAAAGAAAACTTGTTGATTTACCCTTTTGGGCAAAGACAACCTTATGAATCTTGTTATGATGTGGTTGTTCTTGAACTTAATAGTATTGTACAACCATGCAATTCTATTAAAATAGAAGCTCTTGTAGTACCTGAAATTACCGGAGCAAAAGTAAAACCTATAGCATTTGAAATTATAGAAACCATGAGAAAAAGCGGATACACGCCATCAGATGTAGGTCTTGAATCTGAAATAAACGTATTATTAGGCTCTGATTTCTTATGGAAAATTCAAAAGGGAATTGTTGAAAATTTCACAAAAGAATTGTATGTAGTGGAAACTATATTTGGTCATACAGTGCAGGGAAGAACTGATTCAAATAAGAGGGACGTGAATTGTTTAAGGGTTTCAGTTGGAAATATAAACACCCAGCTAAAATCATTTTGGGATTTGGAATCTCTTGGTATTATTGAAAAAAATGAAGGTAACACTGCTAATCTTGATGCAGTAAAAGAATTTCAAGCAAATTTGAAATTTGTAAACGGTCGTTATGAAGCACGTTTATTATGGAAGGATTCTCGTGAGTTACTTGGAAATAATTTGGAAGTAGCCAAAGTAAGGTTTTCTAATTTAGAAAACAAACTCTTGAAAAACAATTCATTGTTTGAGGATTATAACTCTATTTTACGGGATCAATTTGATCAAGGTATAATACAACTTTGTCCTGAGGAATTTGTTAATAATGACTGTTATTACATGCCGCATAGACCTGTAATTCGTGAAGATAAAACTACTACAAAAACGCGTATTGTTTTTGATGCGTCATCCAAACAAGCTGGATATTTATCTCTAAATGAATGTCTAAGTCCCGGTTCAAATTTAAACCCAAATGTATTAGACATAATTTTAAAGTTTCGTGAGCATAAAATTGCCTTTTCTGCCGATATTGAAAAGGCTTTTCTTCAAATTTCTATCGCTGAAGAAGATCGCAACTATTTAAGATTTCTATACTATAATAATTTTGATATTCATGAAAATATAGTTCCTTACAATATGGCGAGATGTCCTTTCGGCGTAACTTGCAGTCCTTTTATTCTCTCTTGTACGGTGAAATATCATATAAATAAATACAAAATATCTCATGAGAAAACAGTTGACATGTTAAACTCGTCACTATTTGTAGATGATTTATTTTTTGGGGCAAATACTACTGAAGAAACTTTTAAGTTGTCGATAGAAGCTGTTGAAATCATGAACAAAGGGGGAATGAACTTAAGAAAATTTGAAACTAATTCAGAAGAACTTAGAGCTAAGTGGAATGAGCAGGGTTGTATTGATAACTTTAATTCTGATAATACTTCACTGAAAGTACTAGGGTTGATCTGGAATAGCGATAATGACACTTTTAGTTTAGATTTTCGTAATTTGTTATCAAAAATAAATGATAACTGTACTAAACGAAATGTCCTTAGAATTGCAGCTATGATTTTTGATCCAGTTGGATTCATAGCACCTTTTGTCATTCGTATGAAATGTTTCTTGCAACAATTATGGATAGCGGGACTGGATTGGGATGAAAACTTTTCTGGCGAGCTTCAAACTAACTGGAAAATTTGGCTTTCAGAAATTGAAGACCTAAATCAATTGACAATTTCGAGGCATTACTTTAATTCTTTAGTAATCACGGGACAAACTGTTATTCAATTGCATGTGTTTAGTGATGCAAATCCAAAGGCGTATGGTGCAGTAGCATATTTGCGGTACCAAACATCGCATGATAGTTTCAATACCAATTTTGTCCTGGCTAAATCGAGGGTTGCACCTCTAAAGAAAATTTCGCTACCACGACTTGAACTAATGGGGGCACTCATTGGTGCAAGAATTGCAGATTATATTAAGAATTTTTTATTAGTGTCGAATATTTTTTATTGGACAGATTCAGAAATTGTTCTTCATTGGATAAAGGGTTCAAAAGAAAAATGGAAACAATTTGTATCTAACCGTATTGCGGAAATACATAGTCTATCAGATCCTAATTCATGGGGACATTGCGAATCCAAAATTAACCCCTCCGATCTAATTACAAGAGGTTGCTCAGCAAAAACCTTAATAAGTTCTGAACTATGGTGGAACGGACCTGAATTCTTATCCCTACCTGAAGATCAGTGGAAAAGTGCTAAAAAACGCGCAAAACAAATTGACGTTTCTGACGAACTTTCTCGAAAATCAACATACATTTTGTCTTGCGTACTAAAGGAAAATGATGTTTCAATTATCAACATAGCTAAATACAGTTCTTTAACAAAGCTTTATCGTGTAACTGCATGGATCTTCAGATTCATTTATAACAGTAGAGTAAAATTTGAGGAAAGAAATCGCGAAGAACTTTCAGCTGATGAAATAAAACGCGCAGAAATTTTCTGGGTGAAAACAGTTCAAAGTGAAAGTTTTCATGATGTTATAAAGTGCTTGAAAGCGAAAAAGAAGATTCCCAAGGAATCGAACATTTTTCAGCTAAATCCTGTATTGTCAGAAGAAGGTGTACTTTTAGTACGGGGAAGATTGCAAAAATCTAATTTAACTTTTCATGGGAGACATCCTATTATAATTCCTGATAAGCATTTATTCACAAACTTGGTCATAAAAGACTCTCACGAACGTGTTTTGCATGCAGGAGTGGCCGACACTTTAGTACAAACTCGGAAAAAGTTTTGGATTCTAAGGGGAAGACAATGTGTAAAATCGGTTCTTAATAATTGTTATATTTGCAAGAAATTTAATATTCGTCCTGGGCAACAAGTAATTGCACCTCTTCCCGGCGACCGAATCAACGAATCGCCTCCCTTTTCGGTCACAGAACTTGATTTCGCTGGACTCCTTTAAGTTAAAGGCAGTGAAAATAGGCATTATATTTTATTATTTACCTGCTCAATTACTAGAGCAATTCATTTGGAGCTTGTCAAGGATATGACAACTGCTGAATTTTTATTGGCTTTTCGCAGGTTTATTTCTCGAAGAGGTTTGTGTGCTATAATATATTCCGATAATGCAAAAAGTTTCAAAAGAGCTGAAATTGAGTTGAAGGAAATGTGGAAGGCAATCCACCATCCAGAAGTTAAAAAATTTTACTCCACTCTTGGAATTACTCGGAAATATATCGCTGAACGTGCAGCATGGTGGGGTGGGTTTTACGAAAGAATGGTTCGCTCGGTTAAAACCTGCCTACGTAAAAGCATAGGAAGATCATCTTTAACTCTGAGTGAGTTAGAAACTCTTCTTGTAGAAGTTGAGGCCATGATCAATTCTCGACCTTTAACCTATGTTTATTCAGAGTTTGAAGAACCATCGCCCCTTACGCCTGCCCACTTTTTGATTGGAAAACGAGCCATGTGTTTGCCTGTAATTAAAATTAATGATTTAAATTTGCCTGGAACTAAGGAAATTTTACTTAAACGTTTACGCTTGCGCGAAACAATATTGAACCACTTCTGGAAACGTTGGATAAACGAATACCTTCTGAATTTAAGGTCAGCACATCACACAAACCAAATCAGAAGTCATGATATCAAGGTAAACGATGTGGTGCTAATTCATGATGAGCATCTGCCAAGAACTTTTTGGAAAATGGGAAAAGTTCTTGAAACAATTCTAGGAAGAGATGGGAAAATTCGATCCTGCAAAATACAAACTGGAAATGCCACATTAAGAAGACCTGTTCAACTTCTCTATAATCTTGAGATAAGAGACTTGAAGAATTAGTGAACTTTTTTTGGACTAAAAAAAAAAAATCTTGGTTTAATGTTTAAAATTATACATGACTAATATGTTATATTTTTCTATTTTTCAGAGGAAGTTCCTGTTTACTTACGACATTTTGGAAGTCTTGATTTAAATTATCTTGTCGAAGATATTACAAGAAATTTAATTTAGTATTCTACTTGATTTTGTTAAATATATTTTTTGATGAACAACTGTTCATCTGGGGGGAGTTGTTAAATATTTAATTTGCATTTATAATTTGCATGTATTTTTTCTTGTTTCAGTTAAACTTGAAGTTGAAGTATTTTAATGTAAATTCATCACGTGATCTAATGACGTGGTATGCGCCCTTTAAATAGGCTGAATGCCGGTTTAGTTTTTTTTTTCTTGACTCTTGAATTAATCGATGCTGTATCTTGATGGCAGTCACCCTTAACGTGACTGAATTACCTCTATAAAGATGTTAAATACTATATATGTGTACATATGTAAATAAACGTTTTTATGTTTAAAATAATGAGTCATGAATATATTGCTAGCATTTAACTTAACTTGAATACAGAGGAAAATATCTTGACTAATGAGACCAAACTTGGCGTACTTGGAAATTTCAACTTGATACATTATATTTATTAAGCAGTCTTGCAATACTGAGGAGCTCCTTTGCTCTTATGGCTCTGCAAGTTGGTACAAGTTATTTTGAAACCCAGGGAAGAGGTGCTTTTGTTCCAAAACAGGGGCCAATCCAGGATGTTTTTTCTCGCTACCTATTTTTGTGAAAGTATTGCATCATTCTATTTTTGTGAAAGTTTTTTTTTATCAGCATTTTTCTTTTTTTTTTGAAATTTTAGAGGCATCCTCATTTTTGTAAAAGAGAAGTAGAACAAGTGAAATTTTAGTTCGAAAAGTGTAAATGTCATCTAGTATTATTTTTAACAGGTTTCGTTTTTTGGGGAGGGGGAACTAAAAATTTAAGAAATACGAAAAATATCATTGTAATTTCAGCTTAATGGCCTATATACTGTGTACAATATAGGAAATTATGAGAAAAACGTTTTCCCAAAACAATGTTGAAAGATTGCGATAATATTGCATAAATACACTTTGGTAAGAAACAGCTAAAAATTGGTTAAAATACTACAAAAAGTTTTCTATTTAAGTGATTGTTCATATAAACCTGCTTAGAATTTTATTTTATGAGTAAATTTTGTTTTAAACAGAGAAACAAATTTTATATTTTAAAAGGTGAATTTTTGTGAAATTTTCGATGTTTTTGTGAAGCCACTGATTTTATAAATTGATTTTTGTGTAAGTACCGATTTCAAAACAAGATTTTTGTGAAGGTGCCGAAAAACGGTAGCAAAATCAGCCTGTATTGGGCCCTGCAAAAGGAGCTCATAATGCGTTTTTAATCTGTTTCTTTCTAATTGACGATTTAAATCTTTGCGAATCAAATAAGATTATGAGGCAATCTTTGGGGGTTGGTAAGCGCCAACGAGCAGGGGCGGAGCCTCCTAGTTTAATAAAATAAAAACACGAATTTGTGTCAGACAAAAAAGTTTTTGCAATGAAGAATTTCCTAAAAGTTATAATTTGCATAAATTTTAGTGTACCTTTGCAGCATTTTTACATTTCTAATGTTCTGCTTAATACTTCATTGTCAAGAAATTACCAAGAGAGAGTCCTCAAACTCAAGCCTTTCAACCTAATATTACCACAGATGGCCAGTCAGAAGTGATGACAGCATCCAAATGCCCCCCCCCCCCTCTCCCCTCCCTCCCAAGCATTATCACAGGTTGTTTAGAAACTGGATCTTTGGAACTTCAGTTTCAACACATTTCCATAGGAGCATCCCACAGACCTTCCTCCCTTCTTCTAATAAAGGCTTTTCAGAAAGTACCAATTTATGACGAATGGAACAGATACCTGAACTGAAGAACTTTGAATTCTGTTCAAATACGAAGGAAAAAGGACAGTTTATGCAAAAAATTCTAGATACATTCTTCAATTATCTTCAAAAAATTTAAAAAAAAATGCAGAAGCTTTGCCCAATTTCTGCTGATTTCTTCAAATTAGTAAATAAATTTAAAAATCCTACAAGCTAAGTTTATTTGGATGAAAACTAGAGCAAAATGTTGAGTTTTGCGCCAAGTGAGCCTTATTTGCGGGATCAACAGAAAATGTTGCTCTTGACTGCATAGTAGCTTGGAGTGAAAAAAACTAAATTGAGAAATATAAAACGCCTAATATATGTGGTAAAGTTGCCTCTTACCAAGCCTATTTATGACACAAAATTTAAGCTAAAACAAATAATACTTATTGCTGCCCCATTTAACTTTGAATTTTGAGTATTTAGCCGGATTTTTCACCAAATTGGCGAAAATGGAATAATAAAATATAATTATCTCTCATTTGAAACTATTAACAGTTGAAATTAAGCTCTGGAGAAATAAATACTAAAAGCAACTGTGAGATGGTATTCAAATGTGCATTATGAGAGTACATTAGGGTGTCCCCCCAAAAAAACGAAAGTCGATTTTTCAAGTCGCATGCATTTTGATATTTTTCCTTTTAGGTCAAAACGATTGTAAAAAAGTTTCATATAAATAATTTGAACAACAGCAACTCGTGCCAACTTGCACCAGAAAATGTGAAACACAGTGTGTAGTGTGTACCAGGTCAAATAAAAAAAAAAACTTGGAAGTTCGAAATTTCATGTTGATAAAACGTTTCCCCTATAGCCCAAATGTACCACAAAAATATTTATCCAAATTAAAAAATATTTAGGTGTTCAGCAGGAGGCCTAAAACATGTAATTTTCTTTAAAAAATTGACTTTTTCTATATATATTAAATGTAAAGTAAATTTTAAGAAGTTATCAAACAGAAAAATATAAACAGCAAAATTGGTAATGTGCATTAAATAGAAATCTTTGCTCTCTAGCAATTTTCAAGTCTCCCCATAGTACTCAAAATATGGATTTTTTTCAAGTTTAAGTTAAATTTTTCATTTTAAATATATATATATATATATATATATATATATATATACAGTCGACGCTCGATATAACGACCATCTCTGTCCCAGAGAAAAAGGTCTTTATAACAAGTGGTCGTTATAAGAGGTATAAATTTAAAAAATGTACGTGGTCGTTATAAGAAATATAAATTTAAAACCGTCATCATGCATGCCCAAGTAAATGCCCAAATTTTTTTTATCATAGCAATTTTTAGAAAAGTCGTGTGCAAAATATTATGACAGAATATTAAACAAGTTTTAAAGTAGAAAATATAGGGAGGAAAATGTTACACACTTTCAAATCTGCTACTACTACTACAACAATTTCTGAAGATAAAACCAGAAACAGAGGTCTGCCTTTTTAGCAGACGTGATGTTTGCAAAACATTATTTTCTGTTTCAGATATAGGTGATAAATTGTGTTTCTCTTGCTTTCCAAAGAAACATTTAAAAGTCCCTCGAGAACCCCAAATCTTTAAAACCCCTAAATTCAAACACCAAACTACCAATACATCTGTCAACTCCCTTTTCTTAGGAATCTGGAAATTTCTCGATTTTTCCTCCTATTATTTTTTCTGTGCTAGCTGTGGTGAATGGTAATCTCCCCCCCCCCTCCACCCCTCTTAAAGTTGGATTTGACATTGAAAACTTCAGGCAGATGTCCATAAACAATAATGTCATTCTAAGCTACAAATTTGTTTTATTGGAAAGAACACAAGAAATAACGTCCGCTGATTCGGTCGCTGTATTGGATTAGACGATACAGAACGGTCGTTATAACGAAAGCAAATTAACATAGAGTTTATAGGAACAAAGTTGGGACTTTAACCACTGGTCGTTATAATGGGACGGTCTTTATAATGTGTGGTCGTTATAATGAGCGTCGACTGTATATATATATATATATATATATATATATATATATATAATTCATTTGCAAATGTTGATTCAAAAATATGTTCGCTAATGATTTCTGAACTTGATATTTTATTGAAATGTGTAGCTACGTAATTCATTAAAAGCTAAATCGAAAAGAACCTTCAACATCCCAGATTCTCCCTTTCTAACAACCTAACACAACCAAAAAATAATTAAACTTTTTTCATACGTCAATTTCAAAATATTTCTGTGGGAGATCCTTCGATCCTCCTACCTCCGTTATTCCTTCTGATGTCACCGAAGACAACAGAATAATATACATTTGCAAGACTTGTAATTTTTAGTATCGGTTGTTTTCTTTAAAGCAGTTCATTGCACATAAGGAATTTCTCACTGTAAAACTTTTTATAAATTTGTCCTTCTGTTTTTTTTTTAAATTGGAACTTGATACAGAAATTTTTGGGAAGATGGATAGGGACTTTAAGTATTGATCCAAATATGCAGTAGAAGGGCAGCACGTTATTCCCATAGGCAAGTAAAGGGCAGTAACTGCAAATTTTTCTTTTTTCTTTTTTTTTTTTGTATTTTTGTCATGTATTGTACATTAGCAGGGGTCTGACCAGAATTTTTTAGAGTTTGTCATTTTTTTTTTTTTTTGAAAAAATAATATTTCAAAATTTTGAGTTGCCACAAACTGCATCATTGAAACTTTTAGTTGGGTGTTTTCTTGTTCTCTGTTAAGAATATTACTTGAGAGTTTTCCTAGTATTTGAGAGGGAGAGGTAGGGGGAAGAATCAGCATCATTCTCTGGGAGATGGGCACCCCACAAGTATCAATAGATACCATTCCACATTATGTTAAATTTTTCTGGAAATGTTATGTGTAAAATACTAAAAATAATTGAAACAAAAAGATAAAATTAAGGCAGGTGTTCAGCATTTAACTTTTTGACGCATGACACTCCTAAAGAGCTCAGAATTTCATTTAAGACTTATAAATTTCATGATTTTAATAAAAAATAAAAATATTTTTTATTTGTATACCTCTTAACAAAGCGTACTAATCATCGAAAATTCAAAAAATCCGATTCCCATAGCGGATGCAATGAAATTGCAATCCTCAAAGTGAGAAGGCATCAAAAAAAAAAAAAAAGGATAGTAAAAGAGCTTATTTTTGTAAAATTACTTTAGAATTGCATTTTAGAGGCTTCTGATAAAAATATCATTAATTATCTTTCGACACATTTGAAGCAAAAATTAAATTAAACCATTGATTCAGTATATTAATTTTTGACTCATACAAGAAAATGGAATTTCACTTTAAAAACCTTTGTTTGAAAAGAGAATTAAATATGATTCTCATAGCAGATGTAAACAGATTGCATTTTTCAAAATGACGGCATCGAAAGTATAAAAACGGTAAATAAAGTTCATTAAAGTTAATCATCCTTGTTAGCATCGAAAATTCAAACCTATAACATTTTCCCAAATTAACGTGCAAACGTCACACATTAAAAACACAAACATTGTCAAGCTGGTAAAATGATGGGAGTTCTAATCAAGTTATTATAAAGGTTTAAGGTCAGATGCTGCAGAATGGTGATAATTTTAAATTTGATCTGAAACAATCACATTTTTTTCCCTAATCTGTTTGCAGTTTTAGTTCATTTCGCTAATTTACCTACAATATTAATATTTTCATTATTGGTGTTTAAATTATGGGTGGGGAGAAAAGTGCTTATGCTGCCTTTTCAGAGAAGGTAATAACTACACCAATGCAAAACAGCTATAGTGAAACAAATATGGAAGATTATTTAAAACAAAACTGACTTTCAGCTGTTAACTTTGCGTGAAGAAACAACCAAGCATTATATTTATTTAGTAGCATTAGTTATTGATAGCTTGCAGAAGCATCACAAGAGTGCCGATTTTTTTTTTATACAAAAACAGCAGATCCTGTATGAGCTGATTGCTCTAATTTATCTTTAAAAAAGCTTCCAAACATTATTGGTTTATACATGGAAATATGTCAGATTTGCTCTTTGAATAATTGATTTGTGAAGGATCCACTTTAGTTTATCAGAATTTTGTGAAGGGTCTGTCCTAGTTGATTGGAACTTTGTAAACGGTCCGTTTTAGTTGATCTGATTTTGGGTCCATAAACAGACCTAATTTTCCTCTGGCCAGACCCCTGATTAGCTTTATTGTACAAGCTACTTTCACAATTGTTTATTGAAAGAGCAAATCTGAAAGCAAAATAATGCATATTAAACCAATAATGTTTGGAACCTTTTTTTAAAGTCAAATTAGAGGGCCTATACAAAATATACTAATTTTGCAAAGAAAAAAATCGCCACTCTTGTGATGCTCCTGCAAGCCATAAATAATTGCTACTGCCAAATAAATATAATGCTTGTTGTTTGTTTCTTGCAAAGAAATTAACAACTGAAAATAAATTTGGTTTTGAATAATTTTGTTAGTTTGTTTTATCACAGCTAATTAGCAGAGTGGTGTTGTTGTAAACTTTTCTGAAAAGGCATTGGTAAGCACTTTTCTCCTAGCTCATGATTTAATAAACAATAATAATAATAATTTATATCAGCGAAATGAACTTCCAACTGCAAAGGGATAGTAAATATGAATGGTGGGGAAAAAATATGATCCTTTCAGAGAGGGTTACCAACTTCAAAAGTATGGCCATTTAGCGTCTGGCATTAAACCTTTATAATGACTTGATTAGAAAATATTCTCATCATTTTACCAGCTTGTCAATATTTGCGGTGCAGTACAATGTTTAACCCTTATTTTGGGAGAAAATTATATAGGTTTGATTTTTCGATGCTAACAAGGATGATTAACTCTAAACAAACTCTTTTACTTGCCTTTTTTTTTTCTTTTTTCTTTAGATGTCTACATTTTAAAAAGTGCAACCTTTTAACATCCGATATGAGAATCATATTTTGTTCTTTTTTGTTCGTTTTATTAGGATGCAAATAAATGAAAAGTCTCTTTATTGTTGGTAGAACTCTCATTGCAAGTTTTTAAATCAAAATTCCATTTTCTTTTATGAGTACAAAATTAAAATGCTGAATCGATGGTTTATTTATTTATTTCTTTTTTTGCTTCAACTGTGTCCACAGATATTAATGATATGTTTATCATAGGACTTTAAAATGCAATTTTAAAATAATTTTATCAAAATGATTTCTTTTACAAGCCGTTTTTATATCTTTGATACCTTCACTTTGAGAATTGCGATGTCTTTGCATCCGCTATGGGAATCCGATTTTTTGAATTTTTGATGTTTAGTACGTTTTGTTAAGGGGTAAACAAATAAAATCATTTTATTTTTTGTTAAAATCATGGAATTTATAAGTTTTAAACAAAATTCTGTGCTTTTTTAAGTGTCTTGGGTCAAAAAGTTAAATTTAGATCCCCTCTACCTAAAAATATTAATTCTCTTTCTTTGCTATATGAGGCACTACTTTTTATTCATGTTCTTATGGATCAAAAGCAAAACACTTATACAATAAAAAAATTGGACTTTTTTCCCTTCTTCTTTCTGAAGTGCTGTGTCCCCTTTTGGGTTATGCCCGGGATTTTTCCCCAGCTCGGCGGTTCTGAATTTAAAAGTGTGACTATAAATATATAAACTTGAAAACTGCAAATCAAACTATGAGAAATTCTCAATTTCATAAAACAATTTTACCAATCAGAAATAAAGCTTGCAAACACCATAATATAAACTAACTGCTAACAAAAAAGTACCATAAAATTAATTTTACAACAATTTCATGGATAAAAATTAATGTAATGACATAAGTACTTGTTATGCAATGCATTGAATACGCCTGAGGAGAATATGCAATACAAAACAAAAATGCTTGGATTGTAATAAATGAAACGAGCTGATGTGTGCCTCACATGACTTCCTTTTACTCCATTTTAATGTCATTTTCCCATTATTGGCAATTTTAATGTGATTCAATAGTTTAATCTCTAAATATTAAAAACGATGGCCAAATTAAAACCAGATAAAAAAAAATCGCCAAATTTTCCGCCAAGTTGGCGACAAAACTTGGCGACCAAAAGACTGGCGATATATCGCCAAGTGTCCGCCAAATTGTAACACCACTTAAGTTTGCATTGATATTAACAATGATTTCCCCCCAAAAAGGTGCAAAAGACCCCCTTAGGAACATCCGAAAGCAACCAAAAGGGGAGGTGCACAACTAGACCCCACTACGAGTCTATGTACCAAATTTCAACTTTCTAGGACATACCATTTTTTGAGTTATGCGAGATACATACGCACATACACACATACGCACATACATACAGACGTCACGAGAAAAGTCGTTGTAATTACCTCGGTGATGGTCAAAATGGATATTTCGCGTGTCTATACATTCTTAGGCACTTTTCCGCATGTGGTCGAATCGAAAAAAAAAACTCAACATTCATTTGGGGGTGAGCAAAATGGAAATTAAGGGCGATTTTTTGAGTGAAAATTTTTTCGCGAATACAATACTTCCTTTTTTGTAAAAGGAAGTAATAAAAAGGGAATGGAAGAGTCTTTTTGACTTTATTTAAAGAAAGTGCTTAAGTTTTGAACTTAACCTACAAAACCTTTACATGCATTATCTAATAAAAACTGGTACCTTTTTGCAGAAGCAACACTTGGCGAATACCCATGTGGTTTTAGAGCCAACCACTCAACAACAGAACAAGTTCATATTAGAGACGTACCGAGTACTCGGTAACTACTCGGTACTCGGCCTACTTGGCCAATTTGCCGAGTACTCGGTACTCGGCCAAATTCTGATCAGATACTCGGCCAATACCGAGTAGTTGCAAAAAATTGAATATTGTCCAAGATAGATACTAAAATTTATATTAAAAAAAAGCACAAGCATTATATTCTGCAATCATTTTCAATTAAAATTTATAAGTCAAATATAAATTTTGAGAATAATGAAGTTTGTAATGCTTCAATGGAATAAATCTTTATTTTAATGTCTCCAAAGTTAATAAAACTTATTTATTAAAAATTATGCAAAAACGGTAAGTATAGAAAATATGGAATTTTTATATTAAAAATGGATTTTTGCTTCAACAAAAATTAGTTATAAAAAAATATAAAAATATCTTTGCTTAAAAAATAAAATTCAATAAAACAACGTTTAAAAGTACAGTGCAGGAACACTGCAGACACATGTTTTGGCGTTACAAGGAATTCTTTTTTCAATGCACAAAATAGGAGCTCATGGATTTAAAGACAACAATTGGATTTTTTTGTCGAATGTCTTTACATTCTTTAGCTCACATGTTATGCACTGAAAAAGAAGTTACTTGTAATGGGGGGGGGGGGCAGAAACAGGTGTCTGCATTGTTCCTGCACATTTGTTTTATATACTTTTAAAAATTATTTATATTTGGCTGACTAGAACTATAATTGATTGGTATACAGTGAAAACCCTCCTAACGTACACCCCTCAAAGGCAGACACCCTTCTTATGCAGACAATTTTTAATTCCCCAGTTCCAATGCAAATAATATTCTTAAACCCCTGTCCTGCGGACACCTCTCTATTGCGAACAAAAAAAAATTGTCCTGTTATTGTCCCGCATTAGAGGGATTTTACTGTAATTTGTTTTAATTCCAACTTGATTAATCATACCTTTTATTTATTTTCAAATTAAAAAATTATTTTTTTGTAAAATTTTAGACACAATCAAAATTGTTTATATAATGCGTGATTAAATTTCAGCAGGAATTTAGTTTTCAAAACCATTATATGGAGAAGGAGGTTTATACTACTATTCCAATAAGTTCAAAATTCATCACATGTGTGTCGATGGTTCTTCTTAAAACATAATTGGTACTTGGTAACTCGGCCGAGTACTCGGTACTCGGCCAAAGTGCTACTCGGTACGTCTCTAGTTCATATGGTAAGAAATATTTTCGAGAAATTTAATGAATACAATACTTACATATGTGTCCCAGGGGCGCCGACTTGCAAAAATTATTGGAGGGGCTAGACATCACCTAAGAGTTTAGGGGATTATGTAATCCTACAGAGACGGATCCCCCCCCCCAAATAAAGGTCAGATTTTTGTACCTTGAAAATACCAATTTACATATTTTCTGGTGTGTTTAATTCAAACAGACAAATGTGACATGACGTTTTCAACGTTTTTTTTTCTGGTTTTTCAATTTTCAACATCAACAAATTTTCTGGTTCAACTTGATCATGTCACTTGTTTTAAAAAGAGACTTTTTTTTTGTTCTTTTCTATGGGGAGTCGTGCAGTGCTGTAGCGAGGCATTGAAAAAAGTGAGCACTTGATTTGCATGGAAGGGCACTCCTAGAGATGCCGACTTAAAAAAAAAATTGTGCGTGTGTGGAGGGGGGGGGGGGGGGGGCTTGCCGCGGGAAATTTTCTAAATTTGAGATCAAAAATAGTGAGCTTCAAAGTTTTTTTATAAGCATTTTAACGTCATGTAATCAACATTAGAACCCCGAAAACTCGACAAGCCTGGCACATATTTTTTGGCTTTGAAAAAAGGAAAAAATAAATAGAAACACGCACAGTATTTTTGGTAAAAAGGTAATTTAATTTACGCCTGTTTTTTAAGACCAGTTGTTTTTTCATTAGAGATATCAGCTGACTTATTCAAGAAATCTCTCAATGTCGTGGTCATTTTTGAAAAACTCAGTTGATTTTTCAAAATTTGTTTCACCTTTGTTTAATAAAAGCAAGCACTCTTGTTCAACTGCAATGACCTATGTGAGTCCAGTTGATGGACTCATAGTAATAATGAAAGATTGTACACACACCTCAATGTATTGTCTTGTAGTACTTTGGGATTTTGAAAGTGTGCGGTGAGCTGGCTTTGTTGTTTTCATACTTCTTTGGTATACATGGATTCCGAGGAAACGAAAGGATCATCATTTTGTGAAGGTTTTTTTTTAAATGCAACTCCCAAAAGTATTCAAAACTATCACACCTCCCTTTTAATATACAAATCAAACCCTCATATATTTTTTCCAGATCAGCAACACTTAGAAGAGCGCGCCGCAGCGCTGCCCACCGGCAACAGACTTGACCCGCAAGTTCGCGCACTATAACACCATCATTATACACACCAGTCGTTTTCAGTTAACCTGCTTACTACCATAATAATTATTTGTTTTAACTCATTACTGAATGTATTTTAGAAGGTAAACTATCTTCAAACAAGGAAAATAAGAGATCAATGTATGAGTTTAGAAAGTATAATATAACTAATAATTTTCTTGATTTATTGGGGGGGCTCTGCCCCCTCAAAAATATTTTTGAGGGGGCTTGGGCCCCCTCAGGCCCTATGGAGTCGGCGCCACTGATGTGCCCTTTTTGTGGACTTTAGACAAGCTTTTGGGGCAGTTCTCAAAAGGTGGGAGCAAACACAGATCTCAACTTTGAAGCTTCAACACCAAATAACTTTCATTTTAATTATAACTCAAAAATTTTTGAGTTAAATTATAATACTGTATAGAGACAAGAATTGACATAAATTATGGAGAAACTGCTCTTCAAATGCCCTTAAAAAATATTTTCTTTGCTAAAAGGCACAATTTTGGACATACCAAAACGTTAACTGAGCAAATGTACCATTAAAAAAAAATTTTTTTTAATTATTTCCATACGTTTCAAAAAAAAAATTAAAGGCATGAATCTTACACAAAATAATTTTTTTTCCAATATTTTACACAAATAACAAAAGTAAAGACAGATTATATTACTTTGTAAACGATTTTAGAAAAAAGTAAGTTTGAAGATTTATGCATGTCCAAAATTTATGATCTTTATAATGCTATTATTTGAGAACTAAGTATATGATGTTTACATTTTAAAGGTATTTATCAATCCTCAGAATCAATTTTTAATTGTTGAAAAATGTTTTCATAAGCTTTTATGCAGTATCTTAGAAGAAAAATAATTTTTCTTAAACATACATGTGAGATGTCCAAATGGTATTACGATCTTGACGCGAATAATTCTGTACATTTATTCATAATTTTTGATGATCCACTGTCATCTAACCTCAATAAAAAGGTTATTATAATGTTATCTTCTTATTTCCATTGGTATTTTGAATAATTATTGCATTACACATTGAACAATACATAAATTACAGTAGAAACATGGCTCGTTATGATCGTAACAAAAGCCATTTTGCACTAAAATCGCCAAGCAAACCTCATTTGGTGACAACACAATATACGATAAGCTAAAGGTTACCAGAGAGGAATTCCAGTTTGACAAATGTAGCTTATCGTTAGCTGCACCAGTTTTGACGACTTTATCACCTGTGCTAGAATTCCCCCCCCCCCCCACACTTTTATTATTTGAGGATTTTTTTTTTCTCTTCTTTCTTTTGGAAACATAAGTTAACGATCTCCAAATAGAAAAACAAATTTCTTTTTTCAATATTTTTTTAGACATCGTTTTAATTTTAATGACATTAGCAAAAATATTCATTATTAAAACTGATGTCACTTTTTATATTCTTTCTTAAAGCATATTTTGTTTATTTTTCCTTTAAAAATGTATATGTCCTATTTATTGGTCTCCATTTTTATTCCTTATTCATCCCAATAAAACAAACTACGAGTTTGTATAGTTATTTCAATGAAGCTTTTTTTTAACTTTCATCAACTTCTTCAAAATCATTCCAAAACTTTATTACATGTAAAGAGCAGTATGTATAGTCATTCAAGTACTTCATTAATATCCTATTTATTATTAAATTGCAAAATTCAAAAAGTAGTAAATAAAATTTTCATTGGAAAAGTTAAAAATCAGATTAACAATTGTCAAAAATAACGAAACTTACATTATGGTGATGTCCAAAATCCGTTACCTACAGGACAACAATGTCCAAAATCTGTTACCTACAGACTGTTGATTTAATTTGCTAATTAACAATTTTTACAAATACCTGCTATCTTTTCATGTTCATATATTGTGTTCTTGGTATGCATACTATAGAATAAAAGCAAAATTGATGTCAAATTTGAAAATTTTTCAAATTGCTCAAAGTTAACTTTTTTGTTCCCAGCTTTTGAGAACTGCCCTTTGATAGGGTGGATAGGAAAAGAATGGTAAAAGTTTTAGCTGAGCTAAAAATACCAATGAAGTTAGTCAAACTAATTGATCTTACCGTACATGGATCCAGGGCTGCAGTCAATTGTACAGAAGGACTAAACTGAAGAATTTGATATTGATATGGGTATGCGACAGGGTGATGCACTCTCACCTCTATTATTTAATCTGATTTTGGAATATGTAGTGCGTCAGTTAGATTTAAATGGAACGATATGTTATAAAACAGCACAGATTTGTGCCTTTGCAGACAACTTGGTAATATTATGTAGAAGAAGATCAACATTGATATCTATCACTAAATGATTAATCAATGCTGCTACAGATGTAGGGCTTGAAATTAATGCGGGAAAAACAAAATTCATGGAAAGAGGCATAACCACAAATGATCAGTTAGAGCAACTTCCTGTTGATCATTATGATTTCGAAAGGATGCATAGTTTCACTTATCTAGGCTCCATTATCAGACTCTGGAGGTAACACCGAAGAAATACAGGCTAGAATCATAAAAGGAAACCGGGCATATTTTCTACACAGCTACCTTCTGAAAAACAAATTGCTGTCTAAATCATTAAAATACAGACTGTATAAAGCAATCATCCGACCGATTGTGACATATGGAAGTGAAACCTGGACCCTGAATAAAAACGATGAAGAAGACCTACTGATTTTGGAGCGAAAGGTCATACGTAGAATCACTGGTCCTTTGAAGGTGGGTGATCAGTGGAAAGTTAGAACTAATATTGAAATTGAGAATATCCTTAAAGGAAAAAATATAGTTCGCTTTATAAAAGCCCACCGTCTTTTATGGCTTAGTCACATTGAACGAACAGACAATAATTTTAGACTGAAAAAGATCCTGAAATGGAAATCTTTGGGAGCCAGGACCAGAGGACGACATAGAAAGAGATGGTTGGATGATGTTCTTGTAAACCGGGAAACAATGAAGATCCGCAGATGGAGGGAGAAGGTCCGTCAGAGGGCGGTCTGGAGCAAAATTGTGGATCAGGCCAGGGCCCATAACGGGCTGTAGTGCCACTTGAAGAAGAAGTTTAAGTTTCGAAGCAGGTTAAAAAGTAGATGAGGGGAAAAAGAGTACAGCATAAAATTTATATGATTAAGGACCACGTACATTTCTAAGCTGAAAATGTCAACCATAAGTAAATTTTCCGAAAACATTTACCTGGATTGAGACTGTGATTTCCTTTCTTAAGCGGCCGATCCACAGTTCTCTTGCGACTTTTTGTTTTCGACATTTTAAAAGTTGGTTACAAAATAACTTTTTAAACTTATTTCTTAATTCGTGTTTCAGTCATTAGGTTTTTATATTGAAATTTTATCAAGCAAGTTTTTGGCTTGACGAACACGTTACGTTCGGTTAGGGACCGAAAGATTCTGAAAGCGTCAGGGTGAAATAGTGCAATATCTTCGCTTCTCTGCTTGATTTTCTTATCGTTCATGCTGCCATCTAGCGAACAGATGTATGACTATTAATCAATATTAATTATAAAATAAGGTTGCAAAGCCCTCTTAATGAAGGTTGTCTGTTTCTTTTTTTTTTCCGTATTCACTTATTCTTTATAATTAGCCAAAATATGAATATTTGAAGAATTAAAAAGGTTCATTTACCGTTTATGGTGGAAAAAAAATGAAAAATAGACTTTTTCATTCACATACATAATTATTTACTTTAGTGCAATCTTATAAAGAAAAGAGAAGAAGAATGTATTATTTTTGGTTACACTTGGTGTAAATGGGTGAATAAATAAATTTTCAAATTTAGTAATATATAAACATGATAAAATTCAAATTGCCTATAATTGTTAGTAGTAATAAAATTATTCAAAGAGAAAGGAATAAAGTAGCATTATTAAACGTTTTTTTATTTGGGTTGTTCTGAATAAATACATTGCGCATTTGCACGAAATAGACGTAGGATGTGTAAGAGCTACGATTCATAAAAAGAGATTAAATTCAAAATTGGACGACAAACATTGGACGTTCTTGGGAATTGGCATTTGTTGCATTTGGAGGATGTAAAATTAATCCTCTGAACAAAAAGAATAATGTCACCTCAACTGATGAAAGTACTCAATAAACTTCGGTAAAAAATATTTTAGAAATGAATAAAAAAAAGTTTTGATGGAATTATTTTCTACCTTTTCATTTACTTTTTACAATTAGTATTCATTATTAATTAATGCCAGGGGAAAAAAACCTATGTACAATAGAATAAAAGTTATTAAACTAGTTTGTTGATAATCATATCTTTAAAAAGTGAAAAAGGTGCTGAAAAAATGTCAGTTAATTAAAAGTGAGCAACAAAAATTATTAATTGGAAAAAAAATCAAATTCGTTTACAACAAATTTCATTTGATGAATAACATAATCAGTTAAAAATATGAGTTTCAGTTTTACATCAAATACAAAAAAAAAAAAAAAAAAAAAATCAATCAAACATTTTAGTCTGCAAGACGCTCATATGTGAAACACATTTTAAACGTTAAAATTCTATATGAAAATAGTTTTATTGTAATAATGCTAAAGGTTATTAGAAATGACTACGTGACATCATTTAACATTTTTTAATTTTCTTTTTGAACCAAAAAACTCGGATTTTTTCATTCAGATTTTTTTTAAACCTTGAAACATTCGTATATTTGGGTTGGTTGGGGGTAGTGGGTCACTACGGTAAGTGGATCAACCCCCTAAAACTGAAATAGGGATAAACAACTCTTCAAACTCTCTTCAACTCTTTCAAACTCTTTTGCACAGATCATGTTAAATTTCATCACAGTAATTGGTTTAACACATATTTGGGATTCATGAAATTTTTCTAAATCATAGCACTTAGTCAAAAAAAAAAAAAAAAATCTTATTTTTTTTTTTTTTTTTTTTTGCGAGTTCAAGCAACATTTTTCAAAAAAGTGTTTCCAGGTTAGTTTTTATTATTTTTTATGATAATTAATTTTTTACCTATAGTATAACTTAAAGTTCATACGGCAACAAGAATTTTTGAATAAAATATTATTAATAAGTGTTTAAGAGGAGGGGTCCCACTTACTCCGTACATTTTTGCTATACGTGGTAAGTGGGTATTATACCCATCTATTAAGTAAGTGGGTATTATACCTACCCCCTCACAATGGGGTAATTGGGGGCCCCTATAATAATGGGGATTTCAAAATAAAGGGTAATTCTGATTAAGTATTTGTATTGGTGAAATACAAGACAACTATGACGAGTTAGTATAGGAATTGATAGTTGAGCTAAAAACTGCTAAAGCTGGTGATTATGTATTTGTGAAACGAACATGACAGAAAATCATTTTGATTTAAGTAGGTCTAATGTTGGAAGTTGATGATACAAATTAAAAAAAAGTGATGAATTTTCAAGAACGAATAGAAATAGTGACACTTTTTATTGGCATTGTGCAGATGATGTTGGGATAATTACTGAGGATGAAACGATGATGGTTCTTTTTTTCCTTAGCCCCAACTTTACAAGGACGCAGTCACTTAGTGTTTCCATTTTTTTTTTTTTTTAAACTTATAGTTTTGGCAATTTACTCAAATTGATCTTAATCAACTGTATTCCTTTCATAAACACACCTTTATTTGTAAAAGTAAAATGTATGTCCCGATAGACTTTCAATAGAATTCACAAATGAAATTGCTTTGTTTTTCGTTTTAAACTTTTCCGTGGTACAGATTTAAAAGACAGTAAATATCTTAAATAAATGGATGCATTAAAAAAAAAAAAAAGATTCACACTAAAAATGTACATACTTTATCATGTAAGACCGCATTTTTAGATATGCTTTATTTAAATTTAAATTAAAGGGGGTGACCCACTTACCCCTTACTCACGCCCGGCTCCGGGGGTAGGCGGCCGCCTAGGGTGGCAGATTTTAGGGGCGGCAAATTTCGAAATATGAAAATCTGTTTCAGTGCCATACGATTCACTGCTTCAAGGCTAAAAGTACAAATAATTTAGAGTGTGTATCAGTGCTTGGACATGCAAAGCATAGTTCGGAATATAACTAAAAATTCAATTTAGTTTTAGGGGCGGCAAATTGCGTGGTTTAAAAGTCTTTTACAAATACAAATACAAATACAAAAGTGACGACCAGCAACAGGCTCTGGGCCCAGCTAGACTGGTTCCTGGTCAATTTACAATCCCCAGTGAAGATCAATGGCCCTCTTAAAACTATCTACTCCCTTGCTCATTACCACCTCTTCCGGTAAGCTGTTCCAAGGTTCCACTACCCTGCTAAAATAATAATTTTTCCTAATATCCATGTTAGCCTGAGATTTAAATAGCTTAAAACAATGACCCCTTGTCCTGTTTTCAGTGCTAAACTTCAGCCCCGTAACATCTTTCATTTTAATAAATTTAAACAACTGAATCATGTCCCCTCGGTCTCTTCTTTGCTCAAGACTGTACATTTTTAGCCTTCTAAGCCTGGAATCATAATCTAAGTAGGAAAGTCCATTTATTAGCCTTGTCGCCCGCCCCCCCCCCCCAAAAAAGAAGGTCACTTTTTAAAAAGAAATAAGGCAAAAAAGGGAGCAAGCAGGCAAAAAAGGGAGCATTTTGAAAATATTAACATCCGTTTCAGTGATATAAGATGCACTACTTTATTAAAGACAACTTAAAGTGTGTACCACAGCTTGGATATGCAAAACCCATGTTATTATTTTATATTATGATTATTATTATTCAATGGGGGTGATTGGGGTGCGGCACTAGTCAATATCTCCTCGGGCGGAAGAACTACTAGAGCCGGCCCTGCCCTTACTATGGGGTAAGTGGGAGCCCCATCCGATATTTTAAAAAATATAATCGTTAAGAATATTTAAAGCATTATTTTAGAAAATAATGAAGAATTTTGGTTTATTAATAATATGTAAGATAAAATAAGACAATAAGTTTAAAATTTTTTGCTTCGAAACTTTATGCATAAGGTTTCAAAAACGAACTATTCTCAAAAGGGATCCCACTTACCCCAACCAACCATACTTTACATTTAAAAACATAATATTGTTACAAATTCTGTAAATAGTAATTGTTGTAGTAACGTAACCTGTAAATAGTTTCCCGTAATGAATATACAATCCCTTTTCATTCGGCTGAAGTATACGATCCCCTATTTCCTTTTCTTTTCATTGATAAAATTTGATAACGGTCTACGCATTTCGGGAAGCAGTAAGAATGTTGTGGAAACTTCTTCGATGTTTATAAAGGCGTCCCGCGTGATTAAAAGTTTAGTTTCGATTGAGATTTCGAACTGAGAGCGTATTTGCTCTGTTTATTGCGAGGTATTTCGCTGTGTTGTTTTCGTATTTGGAAGTAAATACGTGTGTAAACGTTGAGTTTACGGTGTTGTGTGATAATTGCTTAATTGCTGATGAATAATTTAGCAGTTGTTGACGATCTTTCCTGTACATAGTGCAAATAAATTTCCTGTGTTTTTATCAAGAACTGTGTCTTCATTTCAAGAAAGTGGAAGTCTCGCCGGATCCGTTACAATATATTTCCCACACAATAGGTGAAACAGCAACTTTTTAGCTATTTTCATTTCATGGCAGTAGCTGTGTTTGAATAATAGGCATAAGTAGACTAGTTTTAACACAAATAATGTATGATTCAAAATAAAAAAAAGGTTCATAGAATTTTAATTTTGATCTTTTGGTGCAAGTCCAGAGGAATAGCCCACAATAAATTTTTATCATAAAATGTCTGTACATGTACATTGTGCATAGTAATCTATAATTTTTCCTCCAGTCTCTTCACCCCTTTTTTCAAGCAGTTTTCAAGAAAAATTTTCTCTTTTTTTTTTTAAACTGAAAACTGTCACACATGATGATAGAAGTTTTACAGCGACAATTAGAAATCCTTCAGAACAAATTTTGATTCAACCACTACGTTTCAACTCTAGCTGCGCTGCCCCCCCTCCCTTCCCCCAGCTACTACCACCAATCCTACAACTATACTTCTAAGAAACAGTGGTATCACTATTTCCTATTATTATATATTTCATACCTTTTGGAAGAAAAAAATCTTAAAATTTGCCAGTTTTCTATGTTTATCAGCTTAGAGTCGACAAAAGTTCTGAAAAATTGGGGTAAATAAGGCTATTGTTAAAACTTGATTATAAAACAGTCTGAACTGATGAACCTTTCACCTTACTCTTAAAATTAGCATTAGTTCTCTAAATATTTAATAAATTCTGAAGATTCATAAAAACGTTATAACGTTTAGAGAAGATGCGATTTTGTTTTACGCTTTGCTTAATAAGGGGTGCCCCTCATCCTAAAGGGAAAGAGCACCCCCCCCCCAAATGTCACAAAGTCTCCCCCCCCCTGATCAAGAGCTCCCCAAAATTGAGAAAAATACTCCTAAAAACAACCCCCCTAAAAATTTCAATGGATTAGTCTGCGGCATGACCCCTTCCCTTTCCTTGGTGGGCACCCCTGGCTAAATGATAAGGTTTCCATCATTTTGTACATTTTTAGTGTAAAATAATGTGTTAAACAATTACTTTACTTAATAAGTTTACTTAATTACTTTACTTAAAGCCATGGTGTAATAAGAAAAAATGCAATTTTTTATATACACTTTTTTCCGAAGTGTAATTTTGGAATAAAAGCAATATTGCAAGAGATGTAGTTTAGCAAGTTGAAGTTAATATTGTATAATGTAGTGCAATTACATTGAGAGCAATACATTCTAAAAATTATTTTAATTAATAAAAATAAAATCAACTGATTTTAATCAATGATTTTGTTTAAAAAAATTTCTTGATTCAAATCAACGGTTTTTTTCCCCCCTAAATTACTTAATTTAAATCCTGATTTTAATCATAACTTAAATCAAGCTGCTTTAAATCAATGAACACTGCTTAACATTAAGATCGTCAAGCAGTTAACAATAAGTATTAACAAAATTGAAAGCGTGTACGGTTCCAAATTATGAACACATTGAGTATTAAAAAATGATAACAATTATGATTAAAAAAAATGTTGCTCATATTTTAACATTTTGTTGTCAGTCACGAACTTCTTTTTTTAAACGTTTTCTTAAATTAGTCAAGTGCGTGCTGGACAAAGTGACATAGTTCATTTCGCTTACTTATTCAACCATTTTAAGTATTAATTTCCTAATTAATTAACAATTGCCTTATTCACCCCCAATTGATTTTATTTCAGAACTTTAGTCGACTCTGAACTGATAAACATAGAAAATTGCCAAATTTTAAGAATTTATCTTGAAAAAAGTATAAAAGTTATAATTCTAGGAAATATAGTAGTACCAATGTTTCCTAGAAGTATAGTTGAATGATTGGTGGTAGTAGCTGGGGAAAAGGAGGGGGGGGGGGGGGACCAGCTAGACTTGAAGCCTAGTGGTGACGAAATTTGTACGCAAGGATTTCTAATTGTCATTGTAAAACTTCTATCATATGTATCATATGTATGAAAATCATGTGTGACAGTTTTCTTTTAATAAAAAGAGAAAATTCTGTTTGAAAACTGCGTGAAAAAAAGGGAGAGAAGGGACTGGGGGAAAAGTTCTAGATTGCTATGAACAAATATGTATAATATGATAAAAGTTTGCTATGAACTATACCTCTGAACTTGCACTGAAAGATCAATAATGATAATTGATATCTACAAATGTTTCAAGACTAAAAAAAAAAAAAAATTGAATAAAAAAAATTCGAATTTTTTGACTAAAAAAATTAAAAAATCACATTCCCTGATGTTAAGTAGTCATTTCTAACCTTTATCATTATTACAATAAAACTATTTTCATATAGAATCTTATCATAGGAAATGTGTTTAACATATGAGAGTCTTGTAGAGTAAAATGTTTGAGGGTTTTTGTCTGTGTTGATGTAAAACTGAAACTCATATTTTTAACTGATATGATCATCATCAAATTTGTTGTAAACGAATTTGATTTTTTTTTTTTTTTTTTTTTGAGCAGTCACGACTGCTTATTGCTTTTATTTAACTGTTTTTTTGGCGTTCCTATGATTTTATTTTCCCACCAGCACCCTCTGCAGCACCACCGTCGACCGGCGGTCGCCTCACGATGCTGCTCCTCTAGCGAAAACCGTCTCCAGGTTGCTTCAATATCCTACACTTACACGCATGCATACACGCACATACACACACACAAACATATACACACAACACACACATACCTACACCTACACACACATACACACACTCAAACACATTATATACAGACACGTACACATACATTACAGATACCTACACATACACACATGCTTACACACACATACACATACCCCCTACACACAAACACACATACCCCCCACATACACATAAACACACACGCCTACATACACACACACACACACGCATATATACAGACACGTACACATACATTACAGATACCTACACATACACACATACTTACATACACATACACATACCCCCTACACACAACCACACATACCCCCCCCCCCACATACACATAAACACACACGCCTACATAGACACACACTCGTGACTGCGAAAAACATAATTTGAATTCAAGAGGTCAAAATTCAAATTAATTTTATTTTTATTTATTTATTTTTTCCATTCAAAAATTTTCGTTGTTCACTTTTAATTAACAGACATTTTTCAGCACCATTTTTATTTTTTAAAAATATGATTATCAACAACTAGTTAATAAATTTTATTCTATTGTAAATAGTTATTTTCCACCTGGCATTAATTCATATGTATGCTAATTGTAAAAAGTAAATGAATGGAAAGTAAATAATTCTATTTTAATGCTTTTTTTTTCCATTTCTAAAATTCTTTTTGCGAAGTTGACTGAATACTTTCATCAGTTGAGGTTACATGAACTTTTTTGTTCAGAGGATTAATTTTACATCCTCCAAATGTAACAAATACCATAATTCCCAAGAACGTTCAATGTTTGTAATTTTTTTCGTCCAACTTAAAATTACTGTTTTCATGAATCGTAGCTGTTAAATATATTAAGTCTATTTCATGTGAATGCGCATGTACTTATTCAGAATAACACGAATGAAAAAAACCTTTAATAATGCTACCTTATTCTTGTCTATGTGAATATTTTTACTATTACTAACAATTGCAGGCAATTTGAATTTTATCATGTTAAAATATTACTGAATTTGAAAATTTATTTATTCACCCATTTATACCAAGAGTAACCAAAAATAATGCATTCTTCTTTTCTTTCCTTTATAAGATTGCACTATCTTATTTAAATAATCTTGCACGTAAATGGAAAAGTATTTTTTCATTTTTTTTCCACCGTAAACAAAATTATTAGCCATTTTAATTATTCGAATATTTATATTTTTGCTAATTATAAAGAACAAATGAATACTAAAAAAAAGAAAGAAGGAGAACCTCCATTAATAGGGCTTTGCAGCCTTATTTTTATAATAATTTTTTATCGATACTCGTACATTTATCCACTAGATGGCAGCATAAACGATAAGAAAATAAAATCGTACAGAAAAGCGATGATATTGCACTATTTCACCCTGACGCTCTCAGAATCTTTCGGTCTCTAACCGAACGTAACAACAAAGAGTTGAGATGTTTATTTTAATTTCATTTCATTTGAGTGCCCAAAGCGTGAGAGAAAGGAAAACACAGCTTCTCCTTTACAACAGCAGTGTTCGGAAAACCGAACCGGTTACAGGTGGCGCAGGGATGCCGCTTCCCATAAGTTTCTTTAAAAAGTTTGACTCTTGGCAATTGCGTTTGGCCCCAAGTTTTTGACCTTGCGACGGCCCTGCATTCGTTTTACTGCTCTTTTTTCTTCCATTTTTTAAATTCCTTAACCGTGCAAGATTGCGTAAATGGGGGGGGGGGAGTAGATTTATCCCTGAGCTAAGGAAATAGAATTACCTACTTGCAGTATTCGCCTCACTTGTTGCCTTTTTTCACATTATCATTATTTAGATTTCAGTGGAAACAACTGGCAAGTTCCCCGAAAAGCAATGAACGTCTTGTGATGAAGATTCAAGCAGTAAATTCGAACAAAGAGTAACTTCATAATGAATATGATACAGCTGCAGTGCTCCTTGGAAAAAGTAATGAAGCGCTGACTCCTTCCTGGCTGGAGAGGGAGGCGAGACAGCCAAAAGTAGAGTCCCTATATGAAAACGTAGTTTTCAGAGTTGCGACAACGCGGTATCATTTTCCTATTGGTCGAAGACCGCCTGAGGCAAGGTTTCTTCTTCTCCCGTAGGATTAACATGGAGCGTATGACAGTGCTGTGGAAAAACCCAGAATCTGATAAATTAAAGGTGAGTCCAAGATTTTAATGCTCATATTACTGTTCTACAATGTTCAAATTATTCGTATGTAGCTTTACTTGAGTGAGTCCATTCCTATTTCTTTAACTATCGCGTAATTATATCAACAACATGTGTTCCGGTGTGCTAAAATTCCCTTCTGACACTTTATTTGGGTCTTTTATTGTTAGTTTTCCTGTTAAATCATTTAATCCAATCACAACGTTATTGAAAAACAACACTTTAAGACAAGGCAAAAGTTTAAATTGTGTAAATTAAATTTTTTTAACGATAGATCTCTGTATTCGGTTTGGCGCGATCAATTTCGTGCTTGGCGACGAGTGGAAGTAAACAAAACATACACTTGTGATGTACGTGAGGATGTCTTAACTTGTGATTTGTATTATAAATGCTGTATGTTGCAGAAATTTTTTTTAAAAATAAATGTGACTTGATATTAAAACCCATTTTAACTTATGTTTTAATGTTAGGGTTTTTATTTTTCCTGATCATTGACAAAAATTGACTTATGTATCGTTTTTAATATTCCTTCAAGCTATAAAACTCCAAGTTAAATCTTCTCTTTATGCAACGTAAGTATTTACAATGTCAAATTTTTGTTTTTTGAAAGGAGATGCAGAGGAAGTAAAATGCTTATAAATTATAGAACTTTCAATGCTTGCTGGCAGTATCTTTTAATAACGTTTAGATTTAAGGAAAAACGATTTGTTATGATTTTCTGCCAAATATTTATTAGTTAAAAATTGTAAAAAATTGCCAAAGCGTTTGAAGTGGATATGAAGTAGAACACTTGCTTGACACACGGCAGTTTTTATCGATTTTTTAGGTTGAGCGAGCCAATTTAAAATGTACTATTTTATTAAAAATTTAATGAATTGTTGGCAGTTTTGGTTATTTTGGTAATTTACTCTTTTTTATTCAACAAGCATGACACTCGCTGTGTGTTCCATCATAAACAGAAAACTGAGATGTTCTAAGTTCGTTTCAAGTAGTGTGTTGGTACTTTTTATTGTGCTCTAATTAGGGTTTACTAATTTTTAGGTTGCCTAGTTATTTCCTTTACATGCTACTCTTTCTTTATCACTTGAAGAATAAAGTACATGCTTCAGGTTATTATCATCAGGTTTTATACCCCGCTTCAGGTTAGTAAAAATTTCTATTTTTATTGAGAAAATGATTTTTAAATAGTTATGGCCATGATTGATACATAATTAAGTTTTAACGAGTGTTGAATTACCTTTGAGATCAGGACCGTTATCAAGGGTTTTTGAGATTGTAAAAATCCTTCCAGCAACAGCTCTTGTTTGTCAGAAATTAGGTACATTTAAAATTTTGCGGGTTGAAATATCAATACTTTTATGATAAAATGCTGAATCAAAGATTTTTTAAGTGAAACTTTTTATGCGAGGGCTTTGAAGTTATGATCCAACCTTTTTGTGTGACGAAAAGTGGTGGGGATAAGCAATGTCGGTTAGAAGGAAAGCAATGGCTTGCTTGCCTTCAGGTATTGGAGAAAAGTGAGGCATTACACTCTTCTCGCTTCCTTTCTCATTTTGTATGGTTGCATGTACTGCGTTCAGGCAGCGCAGAGATCAATATGTACATTTGTAATTACTTACTTTAAATATCGTAAACAGATCATTTCTCTTCTTAAGAAGGAAGAAGATGATCATTATCAGTGGACACATGTATATAATTTTTTGTAAAAATATGAATAAGAAATACAATCTGTTCAAAAGTGTTTGATGAATAGTTAAAATGTTTCATGTCTATCGTGTGTCATTATGACACAACCTGTTTCTTGGAATCAAACTTTAGTCTACTCTTCTAGATCAGCAGAAAAATAAAGTACATGAAGCTCTCACCCCACATCAAGTTCGTAAAAATTTCGATATTTGGTGGAAAAATGATTTTTAAATAATCTATCTCGATTAATGTGGAGTTAAATTTTAACTAGTGTGGCATTTTAAAATAAAGGCTGTCATAATGGGTTTTTGAGATTATCCGTAAAGATCAGGGTTCGAAAATATCCGATATTTTGATATATATTGGATATTTTGATATTTATCCGATGTTTTCAATCAATGCAAAATAAAGTGTTTAGTAACTACTTCCTTAAATCAGAGTTGTTTATTTCTCTTATATTATTATTATTATAATGCATCCACTTTAAAAGTAATGTTTCTTTCATTATTTATATTCATTTATTACATGTTCGTGATTTTGCCTCACCCACTCAAAAGGTAATTCAATTGCATCCGAGTTCATTTCAACCACTCATAAAAATAAATGTATAAATAAACAAATATTCAATTTATCAGAGATTATCTTAATTTGTTAAAGGCTTTAGAAAATCAATACTTTTTTCAGGAAATAGAACATTGAAATAAAGGGGAATTCAAATGCTCTAAGACAATGGTGCCCAATATACGGCTTTCAAAACTGATTCATGTGGCCAGCTGAAATATCTGGTATGGATAAATGAATTTACTGAAAAATGTGGCTTTATTTTAAAGAATCTAAATTTGAGCATCAGTTATGTTGCATTCTCTATATTTTTACTTCACTTAAATTTATATGTTAAAGCCAAACAAGAACAGTTTATAAATAGTTTCTACAGTATGCACTCACATTTTTTCAATCACAAGCACAAGTAAGCTCTTTGATGAGGTAGTGGCATTCACGTAAAAGTTTAAGACAGGAGTTTAATTTTTTTTCTCCTCAATCTTGACTAAAACCATTAAAGAAATTAATTAATAGTTTTCTGAAAATTACTCAGGACTGCTGAAATAACACTTTCTGGAAAAAAAATTTGTTCAATATAACTGTGCCATGTGATTTCGTGATAGGATTTGTAGGACCATAGGAGCTATTTGTTGGTCAGAAAATAAAATAAAAAATATTAATATTATTAAAATAATTGGGACTTGAACAACGTGCCCCACTGTCCAACATACCCCACCTACCCCTACAATTTTGCTGTGGATATTCCTAAGTGAAATGCAGAAAAAACAAGAAAGTTTTCCCACGGTTCCTATAAAATTTGGAATCACGAACAATCATTACTTATTTTAGTCATCATAAACTGATGATTTCTCTTCTTAAGAGCAAAGATGATGCACACTAAAAAATATGTACATAATATTATGTACATAAATGAATGAAAAACACAATCTATGCTAGTCAAAAGAGATTGATGAATTAAAATATTCCCTGTAATATGTGTTTTACTTTTTCATGTGTTTTTAGAACACCCTGTTATTTGAAATTAAACTTTACAACACACTTAATGCAAAGTAGTTGAAATACAGCTCTATTTCAATTAAAGTATGTTTATTTATTTTCCATTTATAATTTTATGAACTACTTTAAAAAACATTCCTGCCAATTCAAAACATCAGCCGTATTGATGATTTAGCACATTTGAAGAGTTTTACTTCAGCTTTTAAATTTATTCGCCCTTAATGTTTTTTAAGTTTCTTCCAGATATTCTGCAACTTAAAGAAAGCTCAACTACTAATTGAATTGTGGCCCTGATGCAGATGTTCTAGAAAACTCATGATAATATTGTGCTGTTTGCTTAAAAAATTGTATAATAGAATGATCTCCAGTATTAAGTTTACAAGGATGTCCAGAAATCATTTTCGAAGTTTTCTTAGCTTGACAGCTTTATTAAAACTAATTTTAATGAAGTTGTTTAAAAAATAATAATAAATTTCCATGTATAATATGCCATTCATGTTTGTTATGTTGAAAACTTCAGGAAATTTGTTGCCGAAATGGTCTTTGGACTTTCAACAACGACATACAAACCAACGAAAATTTTGTGTTTAAATGCTAAATAGTGTAATTAAATGAAATTTTGATCTTCATACAGACAATGCTGTATTTCTTATTTGTTACGCTTATTGTCAAATTTATTATCAACAATACTTTTGCAACAGAAATTTTGCTGGAATTCTGTTTTGATTCTCTAAATTTAGAGTTTTGAATTTGTTTTGTAAATCAAGTGCTTTCTTTAGGTTTATGCTTGTTTGTCATGTAAAAATATTGTTTTCAATTCAGATTTATAATAAATTTTTTGGTATTTAAGGCAAGGCTAAAAAATTTAGGTATACATGAAATTATGAAACATGTATTTAGGTTTGTTTATTGTTATACCTTATTTCAGCATTAAATGAACAGTTCATTTCTGCTTATTCTGTTCCTGTAATTATCCAAAACACCCCCTCCCCTCTCAAAAAGAGATTTTTCTCCCCACTTAAACTACAGGACAGAATTTGAATAACTGCAAATAGCTCCAATTTTGGAAGGGATTGGTAGCAACTGTTATCATAGTCCACTTCTGACTGTCAATGCACCTGTTCTGTTTCTGACTGAGTTCTGGAAGCATTTTTCAGTGTATTAGAACATACGTCGTGTTCATCCATCCATGATATGGAGTAGTGAATGGAATAACAATTTATATGAAAAAATCTGAACAAAAAATTCAATTTATTTCAATCAAGGGAGTTTTTTTTCATAAAAATTCACTTCACGAATAGTATAAGAGAAAATAAATTACAAGCATCAGTATATTTTGCCCTGTCTAATCGAAACTCCCTGATTGAGTAAATGGGAATAAAGCCTATAACAAAATTTATTTTCTTTATGTTTATAAGTGACTGAAAATTTTGATTAAACTAATGTTTTGTCCATAATTATTAATTTTAGGAAATGATACTTTGGAGTAAGGAATTTTTAAAAATTTGGTAATAATAACTACATTTTGAACATCTAAATATTTTGACATTACGTTGCATTTCAGAAAACATAAAGATTAATCTTTGCCTATTTTGTTACTTAAGCAGTTATTAATAATAATAGTTTGTCCCAAAATCTATAAAAACTACAAATCCTGTTTCGGTACCCTGAGTTTGAGTTTGATTGCCTAGTTGAGAAAAATGTCTTTGTTTCCTCGTTTTTTCCTCGTGTAAACATGTTGGAAATTCTGTGTTTGAAATAAAGTTTACAGATGTAACAACACCAAAAAATAAATTGAACATTAGAGACTTTGGTTGTAATTTTTATGTGGTAATGACCTGAAGACTTAGTATGGAATTAATGAGTTTTCTTCATGCTAAGTTGTATTTAAAATATCTGTCAAAATTAAATGTAAACATTGCTTTTCCACGAAAATAGAAAATAAGTACTAGTCCTCTACTTTTGCTGTGAATGATTTTTTCTTTGTAATATTGTTTTGATGTGAAAATATTGTTCAAAATTTAAGTAATAGATGTATGATGCAGAGAAATAAATAAATACCAATAGATACATTTGTTTCTTATTCATATGAGTTGAAAATAAGTAATGTTTAAAATTACACCCCCTCAACTCCTCAATTTATTTCTGAATATTTCTATCTACATCAAATTAAAGTAATAATATTCAACTTTATTCAAATTAATATTTTAACCAAGAGTGCCTACTGAACCACTAAAATATTTAGAGGTTCTTGGTATTCTTTCTTTCTTTTTTTTTTTTGGGGGGGGGGGGTTACCTCGTTTTGACCATCTACCTATTTCTAGTTTTGAACTTTCAAATTTTCTTTTGCATATTTATCTTTCAAATTTTTAATTTAATGTTTAACTTAATCACATTTAAATCAGAAAATTGTACAGGGTAAACTTAAACATACAATTTTAATTAGCATTTTTTTAAAATAGAAAACCATTTTAATTAGTGATATAGCTTTTTAGATGGTTACAGGATATATTTTTAGATTTAAAACTCTTTACAACGTTTGCCTTTCCGTTCATTTATTTATTTTCATTTTCTTACCTTTTTTTATCTCTTTATTTATTTTGAATCAATTAAATTCTAACACATGGAGGTGAGAATTCACATGCTGCTAACCAAAAAAAAAAAAAAAAATTATTCCAAAAAGAAAAAAAAAACTGTCGGCAGATTTATATGGATATATTTTTGCTGAAATTAAAAAATAATAAATTATCACTTAGTTTTAACTGTAAAAGGCATGTGACAGCAAAGTTGCACTTTTTGAAGATTAGCCCATTAGTGACTGAAGTTTTTAATTAAACTAATGTTTTCTTTTTTGGATGAAAATGCTGAAAATTTTGTGTTTTAAATAAAATTTATAGATACAATAACACCAAAAAGTAAATTGAACAACAGAGATATGTGTTGTTTACAACAACAACAAGATTACAACAATAAGATCATGCTATTGATCTGAAAACTTAGCATGAAATAAATGAGTTTTCCTCATGCTAAATTGTTTTCAATTTTTAGTTTTTGCTTTGTCATAAAAATTCAAAATAAGTACAAGTTCTTTTTTGGTGCTCTGAATTGTTTTAATTTTGTTTCATTAAAAAAATGTCTACCATCTAACTACCTTTCATTCTAGTATTGTTTTGGTATAAAAATGTTGTTGAAAATTTTAAATAATAGATAGTGTACTTTCAAGAAATAAATATAAAATAATGGAGACATCTGTTTCTTATGCATATAAGAATGTTGAAAAAATATAATGTGTCAAAATACACCCCGCCCCCTCCTTAACTTCTCTATTCATTTCTGAATATTTCTATCTGCATCTAGTTTCAAATAAAAATGACCTCTGATTAATATAATTTCAGTTTTCAACTTTATACAAATTAATCTATTAACTGTGTACCCACTAAACCATTAAAATATTCAGAGGTTCTTAATCTCTTTTTTTTTTGGAGTGGGTTGGGGCGAGATTGGATCCCCGCAGTGTGGGGTGCCCCACGTCTTAAGGGGTTCAATGGCCTCTGATATTAAAGAAAAAAATTGAAAAAACCTAGCACTAAGACTTATTTAACGTTACAAATATACACTGATGGCCTCTGGGGAGGGGCTATACAGATTTTGTTGCAGGAGGCCTAAAATGTATAGATCCTGGCCTGGGTAGGATACCTTGTTTTAAGCTTCTACATATTTCTAGTATTACTCTTTCAAACTTTCCTTTGCATATACATGGGTGCCACACCCCTAACAGTACTCCCCCCCCCCCGTATGTGGGCATCCCAGGCATATATTTCCTTTCGGAATTTTTAAGCTAATGCTAAACTTTGTTCCATTTAAATCAGAAAATTGTATATTTTTCCTTTTTTAGAAAAAAAAATAAGTAATGCTTTTGATATCAATATAAGAAATATTTCTATGTTCAAAAATCTTTATAAAGCTTAATTTAATGTATCAAAAACAAGCAATTTTTTTATGTTCGTTATTTGTTGCTTATTTATTTATTTTCATTTTCTTAATCAGTCTTTATTCTTTCATTCCTTTTGAATCAATTAAAATTATTATATAATTTTCGTTGTCTCGGAATCTTTTGATTAGTTTAAAATTGATCGTATTAAAGAAAATAAGATTTTAGAAAAATCTGCTCTTAATTCTGCTAACACAGGGCCATTTTGTCTTTTTTTAATGTTTGAATCAAAATCGAGCGTTTCACTTATTGAACAGCATGCATTTTCGAATCCGCGTGCTTACATCCTTCAGAACCCGTTTCAGCCACTCTTTCCGCTCCCGTTTGCGACTATTTTTTAAAATGAAACTCGAAAGCGAACAAGGAGCCAATCTTGCAGCTCGGCGGCAACCCTATTTTCCCCCTGTAACCGGTAGCGCTTTCCGAGCGTAGCTGTTGTCGCAACTCTGAAAACTACGTTTTCATCTAGGGACTCTAGTTTTGACGTGTGATCTATGCAGCTTTGCTGTTTTGTTTTGGAAGCCATTGCTGACCACCAAGTTAAACGCCCGGCTCTTAGAGTAGGCGACCTAAGCGGTTGCCTAGGGCGGCAGATTTTAGAGGCGGCAAATTTCGAAAAAGAAAAACATTTTTTTTTAAGTATGAATATCTGTTTCAGCGGTATAAGATTCTTAGCTTCAATGCTAAAAAAAAAAAATTTAGAGTTTACCATTGTTTGGATATGCAAGACACTGTTGGGAATTTAACTAGGTATTCAATTTAATTTTAGAGGCAGCAAATTGCGTGATTTAAAAGTCTATTCTGTTTCAATGCCATAAGATGCACTACTTTAGTGCTAAAAAAGATAATTTAAAGGGTTTACCAGGGCTTGGATATACAAAACCCATTTCGGAATTTAACTAGAAACTCACTTTTATTTTAAGCACTTTACTATTCTTTTTATTTTGTTAATATATTGTTATATTATATTATTATCATTGAATGGGGGGGGGGGTATTTGTTAATATCGCCTAGGGTGGCAAAACTACTAGAGCCGGCCCTGCTATCATATTGCCGGTGAAAAATTGGGTAAACGAGCATTTGAATCCCGCCGTAATATTTGAAATATTTAGTATAACCGAAAGTTGATTATCCCGATAACTTGAGCAAAATTTTTTCGATGTAATCAATATGATTTGCAAAACAAATGATAGACTTGCAGACGATTAAAGAAAAGTTTGTTTCGAACATTCTATGCAGCAGGTAAGTCGGTAAGTGGGGACATAACTTATGGAAATAGTAAAAAATTACTTTTCCTCAAATTTTTCACCATATTTCTTTTACTTTTTTTAATGCATTGCAGAAAATCAGCATATGATATTGAGTGTTTTAACTAAACAAACAGACGAATGAAATAAAAATGAAATACATGTGATAACGAAATTGTTGACTTTATGTTCCTAATCAACATGTTTTTAATAAAGCTGTTTATTGATCTATGTAAATAAATAGTGCATGAGACTTCTTATTTACTCGACGTATGTTTTTATATTATTGGCAATATTCTATGTATTAAAGAGTTTTAAAACTTTGATTTTATGATAAAATGGATAATCTAGTTATCTTTGCTTTCGTTTTGCAATTCAAAGTCAACTATCTCGTCGTTCTGTTCGGCAACAAAATTGATTATAATGGATAATGTAATAAGACAGTGTCGCATCCACTTGAAAATATATCTTCTCCTCTAAAATGCAGATTTTTTTTTCCTTGACCAGACAAAACAGCTGAAACCAAACTTCCCCTCCCTCCCTCCCTCCGTAGTTCAAACAAATCCCCTCCAAATTTTTCTGACTACGCCAATGTTATGGGTCAACTCCATTATTCATCTTTCCTTGTCGGGTAATTTATTTCTTGTGAATGATGATAGAAGATCATTAGGGTCAACCTGCGTGATTTTCTTTTTCTTAATCATAAGCAAGTGAAAATCCGTTTCGAGAGTCGTGAATTTTCTTCAATTTTATGAGCCTTATACTCAGGGCCTGATTACTGCACAGGCCAACAAGACCTGGGACCCCAACTTACTTAAAGAATTATACATAGCATTTCAACTATACGAAAAATAAATGTAGTTTTGAAATAATAAAAAGAAATAATGACTTGTCGATTGGAAAAAAACTTCCTTAAAGGAGAACATTTATTCATTCTGCCAGAAGTTATTTACCATGACAAAATTATGAGGGACCCCGAAAGGGACTGATAAATGCACATGATAAATGATTTACATAGATATTACATGTGATAGACAAGCTGTGATAGCCCCCCAAAATGTATTCCGGCGAGCGTCAAACTGATAAATCAGCCACTGCATGCCACTATAGTCTTCAGGGGGGGCCTCCAAATTATTGTGGGCATTAGGACCTTAAGTTTAGTTTGTCGGGCCCTGCTTATATTTTTCATACTTTACTTTCTTTACCATTCAATAATCCTAACCTTTTGAAGTGACTAAGGCATAATGGATTTTTCAGTATGTTGCCGTGCCGATTTAAAGCTACTTTTCTAAACTCTTGGTAGTCTTTTTTTGGTGGGTATTTTACACTCTAGTAACAACTGTAAAAGTACTTATTTTTGCGACTCCAAATTTCCACAAAAATAAGGATATCGGTGATTTTGCAAGCTGAAAATTCCACTGAATCAAGGTTGATTATATAAATAAAAATTTGATAAGTTTTTTGCATTTTCACGAAGTTTTCATTTGAGTTGAAAATTTTATTCATAGTGGTATGTTGTCAGGAGTGGAGACAGAAAAATCTTTTGGAGGGGGAGCGGGAAATTGAATAGCAGCCTCCCTCCCCCCCCCCCCCACATAAGATGCTCAAAACAAAGTTTTCGTGACTTTGCTTTTTAATTTAATTTTTTTAGGATCTCTTCAGGGCAATGAATAGAATTCTAAGTACATAAATATTAGGCACTAATATACTTTGAAAGCAGACGTAAAAAGGCAACCCCCCTCCACCTACTAGACATTCAAAGTTACTCTTCAGCATTTTAGAAATAATTTTTGAATTCTTATATTTCTTCCTGTTTATCTAACTTTTATTTTATTTAAGTTTTCCACAAAAATGATTAACACCTATATCGCTGTTTTTTTTCCTTGACTTCAAATACAAAGCTAGTATGTAAGTCAAACTAAGTGATACATTAAGAGTTGAATAAATACCTCTGTGCTTGGAAAGTAAAATAAAATAAAACCAAGTAAAAAGGCACACATTTTGCGGGAAAACTGCACACGGAGTAACAAGAAATTCCTTTTTCAATGCAAACGAAGTGAGATTATAGATGAAAAGACTTGAGATAATTTCATATGGAAGTTCACTTCTTTTGCAATAATAACCTAGAAACGCGTGTATGTAGCTTTCTCGCAAAATTTGTACCTTTTTACATTATTTTATTTTTAAAAAATATATATTGTTCATTGGAAGTTTAATAAATGTTTTGCTCTTTTGTTCTTTGGTTTTATTTAAAATTTTAGGCAAAAGATAGAGTGTGTCCACACGCACTCCAATGGTTGCTTGCATGCTCAGGTCATAAGCAGAAGCTGTTACTCCATACTCCAGTCTAGACGCCACTGTAAGGTAGTGTGGAAATTGATGCAACGTTTTGTTTCTTTAAGAACTTTCAGAGAGAAGGACTTGCGTGCAACGTATTTTTGCCTTCAAAGTCATCAATTAATATAGTTCTCATTAAGGTGTCCTTGTTAGTAGGATTTCTAAAACAACTTAAGTTAAAGAAAGGAATAAACATTAATGCTTACCAAGCAAATAATACAGAAAATCATTTAGATGAACATTCATTTTAAATCGTTTAAGTTACTTTTTAAAGAAGGTATTCCTTCCATAGACAAATAGACATATTCCGAAAAGTTTTTTAAAAATTTAATCTGAATGCTTAGTTTTACATTCAAAATTTACTATCATTGATGAAAAAAATGCAAAGGTAAAATTACAGAACGTGAAATGTAAATTAAAAAAAAGAAGCACATTTAAAAGAAAAGTATTTTATGACACACAACAAAGCAAGGCACATTATGACACAAACCTGATTCTAATGCTCTTGAATAATGTGAACCTTTTGATAATAAACAAGGGAGAAAAAGAAATGTTGTGCTTTTGTTTTATGCAATGCATTTAAAGTTTAACGGCCAAAACCATATGAGACAGTGAGAAGCAAAGGGATGTAAGTGCCAAAATCAAAAATTTGGAGATAACCAGTCCAAATGGTAGGTGAACCTCATCTCTGTCTTGGGGCAAGATTTTAGTTCTGGTAGCCCTAGTAGGTGCTGCTATACAGCATAATTTTCAATGAAAGCCTACCTAGAATAGTAACTTCAAACGCATTTTACTGAAATCTTGAAAATGACTATTTATATCCCTTTACTTCTCACTGCCTCATATGTGAATATATTCATTGAAATAAGTAAAAACACAAAAATACAAAACATTGGTTATGATTTGTAATTTCAGCAAACAGAGAATATTTTGAAAGCAAAACTAGTGTCAGATCATATAAACATGAATTTTCATCAGGATATACTCTGACACATGAATGAAGCACCTTGAAACCAAAATTCATTAGAAAATATGTAACTCCAGTATAAAGTTTCACACGACCCCATGAAGCGTCTGAAAATGCTTTGGAGCACCTACTTTAAGAATATAGTCATTTTTCAGGATTGAAGTCACCAATGTGTCTTCTTTACTGTAGTTTTTCAAAAACAGGTATAAAGACCATTCACACAGGGCGATTTAGTGAGCCTGGGGGGTGTCAATGAACTGATGGCACCAGCGGCAGTTGCCTCTGAGGAGTTAAATTGGAGTGAGAAGATCGTTAGCGGTGAGAGCGGGTGTCAATGACCCTCGTCAATAACTCAGAGTTGAAAATGCTGGAGTCCTCCGCCGTTAGAAGGTTCGAAGAGAAAAGACGATTGCGTTTCGGCTCTTTCGCATGTAGCACGTCGTGTTCAAACCAAGTTCAACATGGCAACAATGCTACAGCCAACATACAGCTCCGACCTAGCTCCAAACGACTTCTCATTGTTTTCCCAAGTCAAAAAAATAGCTGGATGGGAAGTAATTCGCATGATTCCAGAGGTCCCTTGCCGTGAAGAGTAAAAGGGAGACTAGCCTATGAACGGACAACGGGGAAAACGCTGGCAGCGGTGCATTGATGTGCAAGGGCCATCTTTGAAAGACTTTTAGTATGCTGCAGAAAAAAGGTTACATACATATTTGTTTTGACACCAGTCTTGAAACTTTGTGGACGCATATTGTATGTCTTCAATCGAGATCTAAAATCCTTTTTTCAGTAATTATGCAAAGATTTTTTGGCTGCATTGGAAGTCCCCAACAGCACCTCGCAACAATCTCACTATCAAAAAAATTTTCAACAAAATTTACGATAATATTGTCTCCTCTTCCGGCACATTTACGTGTGTGTTCTCAAGTTCCGGATCTTTTTGTGCCGCATTCAGAGAAATATGATTTTCTTCTAGTGCATGTTTATTCAACTGCGAACGTCGAAAAAACGTTTTTTCACAACGGTCGCAGGAAAAGGGTTTTTCACCAACATGAACCCTCTTATGAGCCTCTAACTCTGTAGTCCTACGAAATACTTTCGGACAAAATTCACAGGCGAAGGGTTTGGTATGGATTCTCACGTGATACTTCAGGTCTGTAGCAACGGAAAATGCTTTTGAGCAAATGTCACACGCAAATGGCTTTTCACCAGTATGGGTCTTGATGTGTCTGTCCAATTTCGAAGCTGATGGGAAGTACTTCGAACAGTACTGGCACAAGTGAGCTGCTTCACCCGTATGGCTTACCATATGCTGTTTGAAGCTTAGAGCATGAGAGAATGCTTCTGAACAAAGCTCACACGAATACGGTTTTTCACCAGTATGAGTCCTCATATGACTCTTCAAGCTCGCGGCTTGACGAAATGCTTTTGGACAACATTCGCACAAGTATGGCCTTTCGCCTGTATGAACTCGAATATGTTTCTTGAAGTCTGAACTATGAAAAAACACCTTTGAACAGTGTTCACACGAAAATTGTTTTTCGCCAGTATGGGCGCTCACATGTCTTTTCAACTCTGAAACATCAGAAAATGTTATTGAGCAGTGTTCACACGAAAGAGATTTTTCGCCAATGTGGATCTTCAAATGGGATTTTAAATTTGAAGAGCGAGCAAATGCTTTTGGGCAGTGCTGGCATAAAAACGGCTTTTCGCCAGTATGTACTCTTTTATGTTTCTTTAAGCTTGATTCCGCAGTAAATTTCATTGAACAACTGTCGCACGAAAACGGTTTTTCGCCGGTATGCACATAAACATGTGCTTTCAAATTTGAAACTTTAGTGAAAGTCTTTGAACATAATTCACATGAAAATCGTTTTTCGCCAGTATGGGCGCTCATATGTTTTTTCAAGTCTGAAGCATCAGAAAATGTTTTTGAACAGTGCTCACACGTGAGAGATTTTTCGCCAATATGGGTTTTCAAATGCGATTTTAAATTTGAAAGACCAGCAAATGCTTTTGGGCAGTGCTGGCATAAATACGGCTTTTCGTTAGTGTGAACTCTTTTATGCTTCTTCAAGCTTGATTTCACGGTAAATGTCATTGAACAACTGTCGCATGCGAATGGTTTTCCGCCGGCATGTACATTAACATGTGCTTTCAAATTTGAAACTCTAGTGAAAGTCCTTAAACATAATTCACATGAATAGGATTTTTTGCTGGCATGGACACTCATGTTTCTTTGTTGGTGAAGCTATATAAGATACTTGAATAATATTGACGCGAATCTAGATTTTTGCAAGTATGAATGTTTATATGCTGTGTTATACCCAAAATTTCCAAAAAACACTTTTTTACGGTGTTCACACAAGCGCCTCTTCTTATTTCATGACTTTGTTGTCAAACGAAAACGCGGTAAAGTGTTTCAGAGATAAAAGCTTCTTATCGGAAGGAAATTTCCTTTTCTTTTGATTAGCAGGACTAAGTTATTAAAGGAAGTTAGATTTTCTGATTAGCTACAACCGTTCATATATTTTTCAGACATGGATTATAGAATAGAAGACTTGGTACAAAAGGACAACTTATTACAATTTTACTTATTTCAATCCACTACCACTGTCGAAAGACGAAAACAAAAAAATAACATTTGTTAAAAACGTACTAAATGATGGCAGATTCATTGTATCTTTTTTCGTTGTTTAGCAAAAGAACACCGACTATACAAACGAGCATAATGAACTTGTTTCACTGACATTCAAAAGAATGAATCTTTTTTAAAACCGTCTTAAACCTTCTGCTTCATAAGCTTGAATAAATGCAATATTTCATGCAATTATTGATGATAAAACGTAAAAATAAATGAACAAGAGCATTTTGTATTTTCCTTCTATACATTGCAATCAACCACCTTTATTTCTTTTGAACTTCCTTTCTTGACGGTAAGAAAACTTGAGGGGGGTTGAATTAAATCAAATATTTTCTTGAATGAAATGGTCTTGGATGAATGCAAATGAAATTGAATGTTACTACATCATTAAACGTCTGACATCATGTAGTTCAGAATAATACTGCAAAAAAAGAATTAGATTACTTTTATAAAAATATTCTGAAAATGCATGAGGTACATACTTTGAATTGAATAACAATAAAAAAAAAAGTTTGAAAAAGAAGGAATGAGTGGTTTTTTTTTAAGAAAGACTTTTTTTTAAGGGAATTTAGATTTGAGAGCTGAATCTTTGGTTTTTCAAAGCTTTTATTGAAAACTAAAGAATAATAACCCGAATTCAAACTTACCTATTGCCACAACTTTAGAACACAGTTACGAATGGTAACTGAATAAAGTTTTAAGAATATCGTATCATTCAATAACTAATTAATTCAAAAATTTACGTTGAAAACCAACAAGTGTGAAGGTTTAAATACGTATTGATTCCTTGATTTTGTTGCTGCCTTTTAAGGGAAATTTAGAAAGACAAATTTTGATTAATACATACATTGGCGGTAAAAGGTGGCGAGGACAAAAATTTTCAGAAATACAATAATTTCATCTTGAGAATATAGAAAAAACTCATTCATTTGGTATTCAAGTGGAATTTCTCCGAAGGGTCATCATTATCATTTCTAAACAAGATAAAAAGGCAGAAAAGTTCCTTCCCCCAGACACATTTAGCATTTCATAAAATAAAGAGAAAGCAACAACCAATGAAGAATATTGTGTCAGGTAATTTATTTGTTAAACTAGTTTATTGCTGATTGTCATTAAACATTTTTGTCTGGACTTTCTGCAAAGAGTTATTATTTCCAGATTAGAAAAGGGCAGAAAAGCCCCCCCTTCCTCTGTACTTGCTTATCATTTCATAAAATAAAGAGAGAAAGCACCAAACATTCAAGAATATTAAGTTCAAGAATATTAAGCCTCCCATATGGGCGCTTTTGGCTCCCACCAAAAAAAACTTTGACACCAAGCCATCGGGAACCCGAAAAAGGAGAAGACCTAGGATTTGGTGGATAGGACAGTCTCGAAACAGACTTGAAGATTTTTAAAATTAAAAACTGGAGGAGTCTATTCTACGGCAACCTGGAAATCGATTCTGCGGAAGGCCATGTGGCCATGGTCCACCCTGGGCTGACGCGCCATTGAAAAAGGAGAAGAATTAATGACTGAATCTTAATATATAAAAATCAATGTCCTGAGATAACATATATATATATATATATATATATATATATATATATATATATATATATATATATATATATATATATCAACGCACAGCCGAAACCGCTGAAGCTTCAGACTTGAAATTTGGCAGGCATGTCCGCATGATTACAAAAGTAACCACTAAGAAAGGATTTTTCGAAATCTCAATTAGTTCGGGAGAAATTAATTAAAACCCCTTAATTTCTGCGAAATTAAAAACCTGTCATTGAAATTCAAATCCCTTATTTTCGAAGGCTTTCCTCCATTCAAATCATTATTCAGTACTTCATCTCAACTTTTGGTCGATAGCGAACTATAAATTTGATATTGTTTTTGTTTCTCACGTGATTCTTCGAGGCTTTTCTCAAGTCAAATCATAATGTTTCTGTCTTTTGCTTTTATTTTTTCAAAACTAGAAACGAAGTTTTTAAGAACATCATCACAGGCGGACTATCCTTTTGAATTTAGAAGAGTGCAGTTTCCTGTTAAAGTTTGCTCTTCAATAACCATTAATAAGTCACAAGGACAGACATTAAAAGTAGCAGGGATCGATTTAAGAGAAGACTTTTTTTCACACGACCAATGTTATGTAGCTTGCTCCAAAGCCAGTTCATCAAGCAGTTTAATAATTTTAGCACTAGAAAAAAAAAACTAAAAATGTTGTATATAAAGAAGTTCTAGCTTAAACATAGGTATAACAATAAAATGTGGATGACCTGTGTTTGCAAAGATAATCACTACTTTAAAAGGATCGTTAATAACAGTTAAAGTTCGGTTAAGGCCAAGGGCATATATATATAAAGAGTCCAGGGTCCCCGGGATCCTCCCCAAATTAGAAAAAGTTATAGGTAATAAGTAATTATTATAGGGGATTTTCGAAACTAGGTGCACCAAGCAGTGTTAACCCCTGCTAATTCCATTACCCGAGCAATGCCGGGTACGGGAATGCTAGTGTCATATAAATCAGCAGAATCTGTTGTAAAGAAATTTTTCATCTTCTACTCTTTTTTGCAACTTATTTATTTTACTCCGGCCATTTTAGTTTAAACTTGTAGAATTAAAGATTCTTTAACTACTATACAAACCTAAATATCAGGCACCATTTTGAAACAGCATTGGTTTAAAAATAGCATCAAAGTGGGAAATAAAGATTTTAATAAAATGCAAAGAACGAATATCGATCATAATTCTTTTTTTTTTTTTTTTTTTTTAACTTCTATGGTGAAAGAATTATTTGTTTTGGGACCGCAATTCCTATGAATGAGTTCATTTTCGCGATTACGCTGAATCTTCCCCACACACGATTCTAGAACTGGTAAAATACTCAAGGAAAAAAAGTAAATGTTCTACACTTTTATGCAAAAGTAGACGCAGCGGATTTCCAAGCACGGACATGTGCGAATGCTTAGATATCGATGATGCAAATTACTGTTTTAACTGGAATGGGAATATGTAGTATTTGCGATGAATCTGAAAGTGAAATGGCTTTTTAATAGGTGTTATTTATTTATTACTGTTTTGCTAACTTATTGTATTACATTCTTCTGAAATGGTTTAGTATATGGGTCATTCTTCAAAAAGTGTAAATTTTCTGTCGCACGATTTTTACAGAAAAAACTTTAAGGAACAATTCATTTATCAATGCTTTTTAATTTTATCAATAATATATCTCTTTAAACCAGCCAACAATATCTTTGTAAAATTTTTTATTTTAGTATACTTTTGGTTCACAACATGTGAATTCTCACCTCTGTGGCATGTCACACACCTTGTGTGATTGTTTATGTTGCTTAATAACTTGTTTAATTAAAAATATATACTTATTCATTTCACAAGTGTCTCAAATACTAATTGTTTTAGTATATTATTTAATTTTTTTAATATTATGTTTTAGTTCTTTTTTGAAGGACAAGGAGTCATGTCACACAATAAATTCTCACCTGTGTTACCTAAACACAAAATGCCATTCCTCATTAACACGTGGCAGTAATGACATCAAATTTTATTTTCCGTGATAGATGGGAGCCCCTTTTTTTATTTTCAGCCATAGTTGAAGTTGTGAGATTTTAAAAACTTAATGTTGTTATTCTGACTTCTCACCTCCGTGAAATTGAATTTCAGGGATGTAACTTACTGTAAAAAAAAAGAAGTGCATATGTTTTCATATGCTTTACATGTGCATATAGCAGCAACAAAGAAAAAAAAATTTCCGTGAAAAATGTATCTATTAAGCCTATATTAATGGAAAGATCCTCACTTCCGTGAATCTCACCTCCGTGACAGACCTTCTCAATGTCATTATTTATGAGGTGAAAATAACTGATGGAGAGGAAATACCTCAATAATAGGCATTCTACCGAAATTATAAATTGCCAGCATATCCTTAAATTTACTAAATACTATTTTTTAACATACATGTGAAACTACAAATTAAGCCGTACTTTAATTAAGAGAGCTTAATATTATATTCCTACTGATCATTAAAATAACTGATTGTTTTACAATTAACAAAATTACTACTTTGACACTAAATTGGCCTCGATTTTTAAAGATTAAAAGCTTTTTTCTTTTTTTCCTGTGAACAAGGCATTTTATTTAAAAAAGAAATCACATTGCTTATTGTTTTCGCTTGGCCTTTGAATGGCATTCCTTTGATTTTATCCCCCCCCCCCGCCTCCCTCTGCAGCACCACCGTCGACCGGCCCCCTCCCGATGCTGCTCCTCTAAACAAAAACCGTCTCCAGGTTGATCCTACACACACATCTACACTCGCACACACATACGCACCCACACAATCATACCTGCACACAGACACAAACACACACATACATACACCTACAAACAGACACCTACATACATACATACACCTACCTACACACATATACTCACACACACATACGCACCCACACAATCGTGCCTGCAAGCAGACACAAACACACACACACTCGTGATTGCGAAACACATAATTTGAATTCAAGATATCAAAATTAAAATTAATTTTATTTATTTATTTTTTTTTCATTTATGAGTAAAACAATTGGAACTTAGCTGGGCCCATGTAAGATTTTTTAAAAAAAACAAAAGGATTTGAAATTGAAAAATATTTGCCTTCAAAAATTATGTTTTCTGGAGAATGAACCACATAAAAAAAAATTTCAATGGTTAATTTAAATTTAAACATTTCTTTTCTTTAAAATGTTGGCAAATGATAGCCTATGTGTTGATATCTGAAAATATAATTCTACATTCCTGTTTTTATTTGAATGTTTTAGTAGCAAATGATTGTAATGAAAAATATGTAGTGTTTTTCTGTTCTTTTTTAAATTTATATAATTTAAAATTACATAATAAAAAACCATTGCAGTTTCAATGAATGCTGTTTCGTTCAAAATTACTGTTTATAATCTGCAACCGAAACAAACAGGCCAACAAAAATTAGCACAATATTAAACAGCCCATAAAAAACTAATAGATACATTTATCATTATGTTACCATTTGGCTGAATACACTTCAAAAATATTTCTCTCATTTTCATAACTTGAAAATTGAGGTGCCATATTCCAGTCCATTCACAATTGAAAGGCGGACCGAATACGAACTGCAGGTTGAGTATCAGTGGCTTATGTAATTTGCACAGTTGTAATTGTATAAATTTTCATTAGGAGGGCCTTAAGCTATGAAAAATTGTTGTGGATGCATAAATAATGAAGAAATTGCTGGTTAAGAGAAACAAGTTATCGTTCAATTGAATCTCCCTTGATCAGAAAACAACAAGAACAATGCCTATGTATATGAAAAAATATTCGAGGGGCCCATTTGAACCGCCAAATGACGAGTCTGGGTAAAGGGTAAAAATTCATTATGGGAGAGGGGTTAGGAAAACGATAAAATGCACAAAGGTGCTTTTGCATTATTTCTTCAAAACTGTGCTTGGGGCAATCACCTCCTACTCCCCTCTCTTGCATCCCTCCTTGGTTTTAAGGTTACAAGACATTTTTTTCAAAACACTCAAACATGAAAAAGCTTATGAATGAAAAGACATGCATCCAAAACTTGGGCAAATTTGATTTTGGATTGAAAAATTGCTGCAATCCTTAATTCTGTTTGTGCAACCTTTAGCATAAGAAAATTATGTTTGATAGGTATAATGTTTACTTGTTCCAAAATTTTGGAACAAAATCATAGTAACAGAGAAAAAAAAACATTCAATTTGAATTTAAAATCATGAACGCATATCCATTTAGATACAACATGATGTTGATGTTGCAGATGAACTTAATTATGATTTTTAATAATAACACATTGAGAAATATATTATTTCACTATAAAACTACACAAGCAAACTTATAAAAATGAACTATAGGCCATCACTAGTTTTTAACAGACAAAACCTGTTCAATTTCTTTTTTTTACTCCAGGGTCTCCCATATTTATCACTATTTGTGGTTTAACCAGTTGGATGGGACCCTGAAGACAGCTCTGATTTTTTAATTCAGACCAGAAGACGAGCAATCCCTAGTCCAGCACCTCCAGAGGTATTGTTTCACTTTGAGGACTTTGTGACTATGAACATATTTAATGTCCCCCAGTCACCATTATTGAAGAAGGTGGATATTTGATCCGCCAGGATCACACCTGGGACCCTCTGCTCACAAGTCTGATGCCCTACCGATCAGGCCACCGTGCCCAACTTGTTCATATTGTAGAACATCTCATCAAAACATTTTCGAATAATAATAATAGTAATTTATGAAAATATTTTTACTTATGCAAAAAGTTACTATATGTTATGTGACGCATAATCTATAGATAAATTAGTAAAAACAGTTCATCTTTTGCTTTCAGGCAAAAGTGTGTAACTAAAACTTAAGAACTGTTTTTCATACCTGCAGATAGTTGTGTGCAGAGATACTTTACAATCTTATCCTACTATGACGTTATGTACCTTAAAGTGTCATGTAGTACGTATGTAAAACTGTCATAGTAGTGTAATACAAAGTCCAGTAGCTAAGTGGTAGCACTTCCGTGTCACAGATTCCTGTCGGGCACAGTTGACTCAGCAATTTAGTGGGTTGATAAAATGAGTAGTACCAAGAGTGCTTGGAACTCTTAAAATAAATTTGAAAAAAATGAGGTAAGAAACTTTGCAATATTTTGTACTGTATGTGGTTATGTCTCCTAATGGTGAACAGCATAAAAAGTACACATAGAGATATTTATTAATAATAGGATTTCAGAAAAAGTAGCAGAAATCCTACAATCCCTCTCCTTAACCAGAACCCGGTCTAAGTGCTCAAGACATGTATAACCTTCAGTAAATCAAATTTTTTTGGACAAAAGGGATACTATGAAATTTTTAACTCTGGCTTTAAACACATTCACATTTACAAAATGACTCTGTTATTTTTAGCTATATTACTTCAATTTAGTAGAAACAAGTTAGTTCAATAAATATCGCTGAAGTCAAAAAGCTCTTTTGCAAAAGTGTGTCATTACCATAACTCTCTCTACAGTGAAAACTTCTAAAATTTAGCTTAGTGCCTCCTCAAGGCCATTCTTTTCGAATTTTCGGGGGAGGGCGAGGGCAAAAGGATATATAATCAATGCATTTTATAAGGGAAACAACAAATTACATTCACTTATGCTTAATTGCAGTTTCCAAAATCTGGGGGAATTCCGCCCCCCCCCCCCTTCTGTCTTGAACTGGTTACGCCTTTGTTCTTATGCTTCTTGTATGTTTTTGCGCCAAATCTAATACGTTTTTGATTAGGTGTGTAAATATAGTTTGTTTTTCTATTTTTCTTGGAAAGTGCGCCAAGCAGAGGGTTACTATTCGATTGGGTCAAAGTTTAAATTCAAGATCATTTATTTTGCTATGTGTAAAATGTTGTGTAAAAAAGTTAATGTAAAAATTTAAACTTACCCGCGTTGTATGGTTGGAGTATGTAAAAATCTGAATAAAACCGAAAGTCACCACCAAGACCCGTATAAATCCTACGTAAGTTGGTCTTGGTTTGGTCAATACACTTTTTCGATTAGTGAAAACATAACAAAAATATTATCATTCAGATGAATCCTAAAATCTTTCTGATGTCAGGAAGCTGAGTAGCCTCCAAGATCAAGCTTTTCTAACGGTTGCAGGTAAGAAGTAGAGATGCAAGAAAGAGCAAAATGTTTTGCGGAGAACAGAATATGCAAATTGGAGAGTAGAGACTCTATAAACATTATTCTCATATGCAAGTTGCGCCTTGCTGCCTAACAAAATGAAATGTAGCATAAGTAAAAAGATGAAATTTGTGTTTGCTATTGATAAATACGCTAGCACTGAACTTCTGCGCTTGAAAATATGATTTTTTCTTTCTGTTTATCTGAACTGCAGATTGACTGTGATTTAACATTCAGTCTAGAGGTAACATTTGATAAATTGCGTCAATCTGAGAAGGTGTTGCGCGACATCATCTTAATGTGTTCATGAAAGCAAGTAAGTTTTAGTTTTCAAATATCTTATTTTCCGTCTTTTTGTGTTTGTTATTCTGGGTGACTAGTAAATACTATAAAAATACCTTTTAAAAAATCAAAGTGCAGAATTTTTAAAAAAAACTTTACTGTGGTTTCGCAAAAGCTATGTCAGGGAGATAAGCTTTTGAAAGTGTTTTTTTATTCAAGATATCTTTTATGTCATATTTATGAAATCCTTTATTCACCAAATCTGCATTTGCAAATGATAACTAGAACATGCTGATGAATGTACCGGATGAATCGTTAAATCGCATTTCCCATGTTAAAACAGGAGGATGTAAGGGTTCATTTTATGTCCCCAAGCTCTGGATAATTTCTTCAAAGCTAGCCAACAGTAGGCTTTCCAGATTTCTGAAATGTTCAAACGGGACACCGGAATGCCCCCCCCCCTCCCATCAACGTTAGTATTCAAATGGGTACTGCACACCCCTGGCTAATTTTTGGAGCGTTTTATAGGGCAGTTTATTCTCAATGATATAAATAAATAGTTACTAAGTTTGAACCTTACAACAGGGGTTATAAAAAATGATGTAAGCAGATAAAATTGGAACATTTCACCTCCAAGATGTAAATATAGTTGAGCTCTCTTAATAAGATCACATGTAATACGAAATCACGGCTAAAACGAACATTTCATTCCTTAAGTTTGGTTCGCTATCTAATTGCATTAAAAATTTCACGCATAATATATACATTAAATTGAAAGTCTCGGCTAAGACAAACAAAAATTTCTGACATCTTTACTTAAAATATTCGTGGTTGAATACTATAATTTTCTTTTTTTAGAAATTATTTATTTTTTTGTTAGGTATTAAAAGTCCTATTGTGTAAAGAGAAGAAAATATTAAATATTTTACATAGAAAATAAAGCCCGCACATTTGCCTGTGGACATTTCTATTTACTTGGAGATAATTGTTTATATGTTCCATTGTGGATTACTACCTATTCCATGGTTGTGGATTATCATTTTCCTTCTTTAATATTTTGCAAAATTATTCATTATAAGAAATAAGTGATTTTTTTCTGAGTGTACTAATAGTTAGATTCAGGGTTGGCAAGTTTCTGCCGAGGCGGTTAAAACCACTGGTAGAAACTGGTTAAAACGGTCATGGCAAAAACCACTTTCTGCCACTTCGCAGCAGAAACTGGCAAAAACTCCAAAATGAAAAATTAATTATCGATATACAACAGAAAATGCATGGAAAAAATAATTTATTGTTAACCAAAGTACTGTAATTTTAGGAACTGATGTGATATACCCCACCCTTGGCGACTTTTTCCTGTTGGCGCCAAGAAAGCGTCGCCAAGAAAACGATGTATGACGACATATGTCATACATCGTTCTTAGCGATGCTTTTTTAGCGCCAACAGGAAAAAATCAGATAAAAAAACATGGTCAAAGCACTTCAGAACACAATATATATAAAAACAACATAAAAGCACAACAAAAAACATCACGAATATATGCTTCAAAAATGTACAGGGCCGGGGTTTTTTGTAAACATATTAAAATACAATGAAATAAATTATTGTATTAATTACAAGTCGAAATTAATGCATTAATTTTTTTTTCATCATTTCTCCGGGATACGAGCCCTCGGTCTTATAGTACTTTCGTAATGAGACCTCGGCTCGCCGGCCCTGCCTCGGTCTCATTACGAAAGTACTATGAGACCTCTGGCTCGCCAGTTATCCCTCCGACTGTTAATATACATTACAGTCGGAGCAGTGGTTGGAAAAACTACATTTTATTTGTAGCGAACTACAACTACTTTATTACAAATGTAGTTAACTACAACTACTTTTTCCAAAATGTAGCAACTACAAACTACTTTTGAAAAGTAGTCGCTACTTCGCTACATTTTAGCTACTTTAAAAAAAATTAATAAATAAAAAGCATACACGATTTGATAATTGAACGAAGATTCAAAAAAATGATTTAGAATAATAAACTGAATCATTTGAACATGGAATATCACCAAGAATTATTTATTCTTTCCGTCGTTTACTGAGCCAATTTGTCATTCCAAATATTTTAAACGATTTTTACGAATATTCGCTGCAAGAAAGGATTTCAAAGTTGAAGGAAATCAACCTTAAAAATCTTAATCCTTTCCTATCAGTGAATATTTCATTCAAGACAAGAAGTGCAACTCGGCTACTTGAAAGTGTAAATAGATGCAGTCAGGGGCGTGTACGGGGGGAGGAGAGGAGAAGGGACACCTGTTGTGTTTGGTCCGGGCCCCAGTCTGAAAGGGGCCCAATATTTTTAAAAAATAAGGGTTTAAATAAATCTAGGGGTAAATATAGGGGTAAACAATATGGAGGTGCCCTGGAAAAGTCATTTGTGACGGGCCTCAAAATTTCTGTGCACGCCCCTGGATGCAGTCCATAATTTGTTTTAAATTTTATATAGTCATACATATATATATAAATGATTTAGATCATGAAAATCATATTTTAAACAAAAGAGAAAAACTTTAATTTTCATTATATCAGTTAATTTTATAGGAACTTTTTTTTTTTTTTGGAGGAACTAATTAACTGATTTTGAGCTTCAAGCTAGAGGTCCGGACTAAAACAACATCTCCTTTTTTACGCCACTCATAAAATGAAATAAGAGCATTTTTTCAATTTACCGAATAACCTCAAAAACTTAAATATTTAATAATCGACTTTTATTATGTTAATATATCAACATTCAATCAGTGAAAAAGAAAAAATAAACAAATGGGAAAATACCCCAAACTGTACTAGTATTTATAGTCAAATATTAAAAAATATCTGAAATATGAAAGATAACTAAGAATGCTTACTTCAATGTGCAATTTTAAACTACAGTGGACTCGCGCAGTAGCGTGATTCGATTTACACGAAATGTCTATACAGCGAGCTTTACTCGAGTAATGAATTTTAGAGCTAACGCGAATTCCTCACCCTGTAGCACGAACGTTTTCGTGTGGGAATCGTGGAGCTTAAGTATCACCTACTCTGCTGGCTACTAAATATTAGCTTCGTGAATGGACTTTCCCTTTAGCATCACTGAAAGCGGAAGTTCTCCAACCGTACTAGTCGGAACATTGCTTTGTTAATTTACAAATCGCCACTCCGCATTTTTTTCATTCTAAATATGAGTTTGATGAAACATATTTTCACATAAGCAGCTGTTTATCTAAAGTTTGAAAATGGAAGGAAAAATACTAATCTTTGACAACTAAAGATTTTCGATATGCTTGAACAGTTAAAAAATGTGCCGAATATAATTACGGTATCGTACCGTTTCATTTTATGCCATTCTCTCCCACTGATTTTGTGCATCCTAACAGTATTTTTATTCAATAACACAGCTTTTTAAAAAATACAGTGAAATTTCACTTCTTTATGTCCTATGTTTAAATTCGGTAATAGGAAGTTAAGAAATGGGTTAAAATAGTTTGAAGGACGTTTTCAAATGTCTCAAAATGATTGGTATACTCATAAAAAATCGTATAGATAAACTTTTCCACGACGCGAAATTTACACCTACGCTAGGAGCCTTGGAACGCATTCCTCGCGTTGAAATTCGACAGTAATATGCAGGTGACATTGATACCGTAAGCTTTTTGAAAAAGGAGCAAATTTACAAGAAACGAAAAATTCCCGTGACTATATATTTCTATAATACTGTAACATTTGTTAGCCGGCCAAAAAAAAAAGGCAGTTCAATATCATCATCTTCCATAACATTTACAGTAGCTTCCATACTAGGTGGATATTTTGGCACAATACTCTCATTGAAATCTAAAATGTTCATCCACGGGACATTCTCAGCTGCCAGAAAACACAAACGCGGCATGGGCGCCCATATACAAAGTTTTAGGGGGGCGGGGGGGGGGGGGGTCAGATATTTTTCTCATGGTTTAGTGGGATATTTTCACATGGAAACCGATTTCATTACAGATTAGAATTATCAAAAAATTGACATTTTTAATAACTTATTCATTAATGGCTGGAGAAGAAATATTTTTACATTTTTGCGAAGAAAAACGTACTATAAGAAAGAAGTAAATTCTAAAGCAGGTGGGGGGGGGGGGGCTTGAACCAAAACGTGCCTTCTCTATCGGCGCCCATGAAACGCGGGGTACTACATTGGCAATTATCTCTTATTCTTTTCTTTCTAAGCCATAAGGTGAATATTGGGGAAATGTGAAAATTTCGATGCTAAACAAACTAATGGCGTCAAACAGATAGAACGTATGGCGTCAATTTGAGGTCAGCTCGTAATTTTCAGGGTTCCGAATCTGATTGGTGCAAATTTTACTCGCGTAAAATTTGCACAAGTCAGATGCGTTTAAAACCTCCATTCCTTTCTTTTTTTTTTTGAAACTTTATTTAAAAGTAGTTTTTAGAAATCGCTACAAACTACTTTTTTTTTGTATCGAACTACTCGCTACACTACTTTTTTTGAAAAGTAGTGCGCTACACTACAAACTACTAAAAAATGTAGCTACTACAGTTGCGTCGCTACTTGTAGCGCGCTACTTCCAACCACTGAGTCGGAGTATGGTCACAGTTATGTATATTTTCATGGAGACACCCAAGGGTGGCTCCTTCCGTTCAGTGTACAATAACGACACAGTTTTAAGTGTGAAATATGCACCATTATTGTGCAGATTTATTAATAAAATTCAGCATTTTTAAGAGTACAACCGAAAGAACTTTCAATTGTTAACATAAAATTCAGTACCTAAAGGAGGCACGTTAATAGAATGTCTAAATAATTCGTGGCATCGATAAGAATTAACTTTTAGAACAAAATAACCGTACTATTTCTGTAAAATTAATTTACATACAGTAAAAATAAAGTTAAAAACTACAAGAACCCCTCAAGGATTTGTAAAAACAAAGAATTTTGGAAGTGAGAGGTTTTTTTTGAATTCTAAAATAAAGAACTTACCTTTTTATATGGTATAAATATTCACACTCAGTCTAAAACAATACATCATATGACAATGGCACGTTACAGATACACACCACGTTGGAGTTAACTTTTAATTAACCTTCAAGTTTGAAGAAACTGGCATTTTCTAATGTTTTTACTTCAAAACACAACTACTGAATTTAAACTAACACAAAATAAGCATTCCTGTAAGGTATATTGCACGAAACAACACCACGTATCTCTCCTGCGTGAAACCCAAACAACCCAAGTAAACAAGTTTGAACAGATCTGTAAGATTGCCTTCGGGTTGCTAAACACAGGTTAGTTTGGCCAGGGATGCCATGCATAAAAAATTATCGCCTCATTGGCGAGAAAAATATTTTAATTTTGTGCAAAAAAATCGAATGCCGCCAAATGGGGGGGTATATCACATCTGTACCTAATTTTATTACAAAATTATCACCATTCAAAATCAAGTGTTACATTGTTTGGACCCTGCAATTGTCTCTTAAGAAAAGGTATTTTCAAAAATCTAAACAGGTTCTCAATTTACTATGCACAAATGAGAAATTTTAGAATATTCTTAAAACAGAAGAGTTAGCAGACAATGCATCAAGGAGCAAGCAATGTTCATCTATTGTCTAACTGGCCACCATGTAGTAACTGGGGTTGTGGTAAAAATTTGACTGGAAGAAAAAATTTGAGAAATGGGGCCAATTTGTTTTGCAAAGCTGTGACATTAGGTACAAAATTTACGCAAGTAAAATTCTGTCACTTTCTTCTTGAAGCACATGACATGATAATTTCAATCACAAACAGTTAAGAGGAAGCATATAAGTGAGCAAATTACAATCAGTTATGCCTGTTTAATTCTGTATGTCACTCCTCTTTCCTAAGCACCCCTGATTTTTTTATCCTTTGTTAAATTAATCTAAATATTACGAGCCTCTGCAATGGAAAGTTCCCTTTCTGAACTAAATCAAGGGCTCTAGCATGAAATTTTATTTTTTTTAAATGATGAAATTATGTTTAATTTTTTAGTTTGCTTAAACAAATATCATTTACTAATTACTTGAGTTATTAAAGACATTTTTAAGTTTTTGCCAGTTTTAGCCGGTTTTTACCGGTTATAACCAGTTTCTGCCACTGGCACGGCAAAAACTAGTTTCTGCCGGCAGAAAGCCAACCCTGGTTAGATTACAATGAGTCTATCAGTAGTAATGTTTTTAAGATATAAGTAAGCATTTCTTCTTTGTATCACAGCATCACTCATTCACGGTTGTTACGAATAACGGCTAAAACGAGCAAATTTGTGGATTTTTTACATTTTGTATTAGACAAGTTCAACTGTATTTTCAATTTATTTTAGTTGAAGAAAACACTTTGAATGAGGAACAAAAAATTGAACAATATATAGACATACTTTTTATTTTATAGGACTTTTTTTATAGAATCTTTTTTGGTTTTAATCTTGTTCTAAAAATCCTCACAAGCTAATCCGGTATTATTTTTACAAGCCATTGTTACTAATGATAAAATAATTATCCCAAATAATCCATCACAGTTAAATATTTTTAAACCGTTTTGGTCATTTATGATCAAATTTATCTTTTTGCTGGATGTGAAGTAAACCGGCTGGGACAGCGGGATTTTGTTTGAAAACCGGGACGTCTGGCAAGCCTATAGCCAACAGTTCATTCTTTTCTTCTCAGTAGCCGAGTTTGGTCCCTTATTTGTACTTCGTTAGTAATTTCTAGTCATTCAGGCGTGCCTATCATTAAGAGGTAAGCAAATCCCTGGCTTTGAGAAACCAATGCATTTCCATTTTTGTGGATGTGGTTTAACGTACTTGCGTTTTGGTCAAACTTTCTACTTTTAGGTTGTAAATCAGAAAAAAATAGAAAACCCACGCATAATTTGAGCTTCCACTTTCTAAAAAAAAATCGGGAACTTTTTGAGCGATTTTTGAAACTAAATGTTTTAAAAAGATTGAAAATGAAACGTAATGAGTATATTCTTATGATTGAAAATGTTTGATTTTTATCCTTTGGTCCAAAATATGTTCATTTCTGTGAGCTCATTTTTTGAAGAGATCATTTTTGCAGTTACAATTTTTGTTACTTGTTGCTTTTATTTTGAATTAATATCAAGAAAGTTTTGCACTGTAGATATATTACATTTACGTCTTTTAAATGAGCTTTAATTTCCACATGACTAACTATCAGAAAAATTCGCAAAATGGTTTGTCCCACACTTTTAGCATAGTCTATCTTTTACTGTAATTATTTAGTCATTATTTCACATCATCACGTCACTCCCAAGGTTCCCTTGTTTGTCATTATTTCACAGTCAGACTGTTTTTAATTAAAGAAGAACGTGTGAGTATTTACTTCTTTGGCATTTGCTTTGAAGTGTTGATCTAAAATGTTCATGTTTTGGAGTGTTAGAATTGTTCAGCCAAAATTTTCAGAAATTCTGCCTTACGGATCAGTCAATCGCTGCAAAACTTTTGACTTCTTTTTTGTACTAAATTTCTCAACTTATATTTAAGTATGTATGGTATTACTCTCCTTATATTTATTCAGTATTGCGGTATCATGTATTTAAAAAATGTTATCACATCTCATAATGTTTGAGCATGCACATTTGAAAGGATTAGGTGTAAGATTATGGTTAGTAAAAAAATTTAAGAACATAAACATATTAGCTTTGTGTATGAAATTTTAAAAAATGTTATCTGTGCTGCCTTCTCTCCTAAGCAAAACTGCTTTAAGCCCTCTAACAGGGATGAAAATCTTATGTGTATCCGCGATTTTCTGCTTTTTGTATTTTTTTTTCAGTTCCCAGCCGCCGAGCATTTTCAATTTTTAAGCGATCAATCGCGTTCTTTCCGTCAGGACTCTTGCTGACTCACATGTTCTTTGTAAGGTAAAAAGAAGAAAGAAACTTCGTTTCGTGGGTGGGGCGGGAGAAGGATCGAGAATGACGTAGAAAGTGTCAGCATTTATGCATTTCAAAATCCGATTGCATCCGCTTCCATAACATACGCTCATTTTTGTCTACTATGCCATCCTATCACTTAAACCTTTATAACTTTTTGTAGACTATTATTTTCAACCCCTTGAATGTATTTTTTTTTTCTTCTGAAGACTTGTACACTCATTGTTTTGCCACGCCCCTTTCACAGCCACTTTCTAGCAATCGCGCAAATACTCCCTCACCTCTCTTCTGCCCCAACCTTCCCATGAGGCTTCTTGCTGAGGCACACATTCTTTCTTAAGTAGAAAGAAATAAGGAACTTTTTGCTGTTGGTGAAATAAGAGTGGAAGGGGAAATGCAGGAGAGTGACGGTGGTGGGTGATGGGTGCAATCGTTAGATGTAGCTTTTGAAATCCAATTGCACTCGCTTCTGTAACACTATCTCATTTTTATCTGCTATGCCATACTGCTTAGACATTAATACTTTTTTTGTAGACTAATATTTTCAACCCTTCTTATACATTATTATTTTTTTTTTATGAAGACTGCCATGCCCATCCAAAAATGTTGATCCTGTTCCATCTGAGTGAATTTAAGCCAACATCATTCTTCAAATCTAGTTTTAATGCTTATCAGCCTTACCAAGGATATAGCCTTTGAAGATCTTAAATTCACATTTATTTTATTATACTGTGCTATTTTATTATGACAGACAAAGTAAATATAGGAAATTAAAGTTGCTTATATTCTCAAATCATGACATAGTGTTTAAAAATCTAGTGTTTAATCATTTTATGCTAGTGCTTAAAATGACCATCAAAGCTCAAAAAGTTTTAGATTGGGTTTAGTTTTTTAATAATTTTTATAGAATGTACCCAGCTGCTTCACAAAATTTCAAAATGCTCCTCAAATTGTTTCTCCAAAGTTAGCCACACTGATATCATTCTGTAATTATGGTGTCTAATGATTCAGCTTGTATTAAGTGTTTAATTCTATGGAAGTTTTATAGCATTAATGTCACATTATAAAGTTTTAATTTCACCTGATTTGTGGACTATGGGAAATTGAAAGTTATAAATTGAATTGATATATCTGTTAAAATCTTAAATAAATTCAAGCTTATTTTATTTATTCATTTGTTAGCATAAGAACATTTACCTATTAATATTTAAAAGGCAGTATTGTAGTGGTGGTATATTTACTACATAACTCGGTTTTAGTTGATTACTGTTTGATACACATATTTCCACGTTCACTCTTCAAGTGACAATCTTGCTCTGACTGCCAGTGCTGATTCTCAGTTAGCCTTGTGGGAGTTCAAGTGGTTGCGCAGTTGGGGTTTCCATAGTTGCGCAATTGGGATTTCTCCTTTTGCATGAACTGATCTGATGAATTTATGGGTTTCCCACAGTATAATATCAATATAATTTCCCGTAATGTAAATTATATATATATTCAAATTTTAAGTCTCACAATTTTTCCTCTTTTTTGACTCCGGGATGTTTTTATCCCTGCTCTAAGCTCCTACTTTTCACATTGATAAATGTAGCCTACAATAAGGGCGCCCATATAGGGGGGCAAGGGGGGCTCGAGCCCCCCCTTTGAAATTAGAACTTCCTTGCTTTTAGTACTTTTTTCTTTGCAAAAATGTAAAAACATTTTTTCTCCACCCATTTATGAATAAGTTATCAAAAATGTCAATTTTAATGACTCTTATCTGTCCTGAAATCAGTTTTCACGTTGAAAATATCCAGCTAAACCACGGGGAAAATAGTTGAGCCCCCCTTGCAGCTTTGCGTATGGGCGTCCATGGCCTATAATTGCATTTTTAAAACTACAATTCCTATATATTACTTGGGGGTAGCCTTTGAAATCTTTTCCTCGTAAATCATTCAAAATATCCTAAAATAAAGTATATTTCCAAAATATTTTTTGCCCTCTCCTCCCTCCACTAATGTAGGCCTCAGTTGCTGACACTGCATCAAGCACATTACTATTGTTTGCATGAACTTCATTGTTTGCTTATTGTACCTTTATCAGGGGCCAATCCAGGATTTTTTTCTCGCTACCTATTTTTGTGAAAGTATTGCGTCATTCTATTTTTGTGAAAGTTTTTTTTATCAGCATTGTTTTTGTGAAATTTTAGACGCATCCTAATTTTTGTAAAAGAAGTAGTGGAACAAGTGAAATTTTAGTTCGAAAAGTGTAAATGTCATCTAGTATTATTTTTAACAGATTTCGTTTTTTGGGGAGGGGAGGGGGAGCTAAAAACCTAAGAAGTATGAAAAATTCCAACGTAATTTCAGCTTAATAGGCTATGTACTGTGTACAATATAGGAAATTATGAGAAAAATGGTTTCCCAAAACAAATGTTGAAAGATTGCGATAAAATTGCATAAATACACTTAGGCGAGAAAAAGCTAGAAATTAGTTAAAATACCACAAAAAGGTTGCTATTTAAGCGATTGTTCATATAAACCTGCTTAGAATTTTATTTTATGAGTAAATTTTGTTTTAAACAGAGAAACAAATTTTATATTTCAAAATGGGAATTTTTGTGAAATTTTCGATGTTTTTGTGAAACTACTGATTTTATTACTTGATTTTTGTGAAAGTACTGATTTCAAAACAAGATTTTTGTGAAGGTACCGAAAAACGGTAGCAAAATCAGCCTGTATTGGGACTTGTTTATGTATGAACTTTTGATTTGTTAGGCAAGTTGGATATTTTAAGTCAGGGGTCTGTCCAGGATTTTTCACAGGGTCCGTTTTTTGTGAAAAATAAAATAATTTTGTGAAAAATCAATTATTTTTGTGAAAAATCAAATAATTAAAAAAAAAAATTTCTTGTAAAAACGAAAGTTTAGACTCTTGAGATGGTGGAAACTGCATCATTTGACACTTAAAGTTGAGTGTTTTCTCTCTTTTCTGTTGAGAATATCAATCTTGAGTGTTTTTCTAGTATTTGAAGAGAGGGGGGAGGCATCGCTCCCTGGGCGATGGGCACCCCTCAAGTATCAATATTTATCTAACATTCTACATCATGTTAAATTATACTAGAAATGTTTTTTGTATAGTATTTAAAATAACTGTAAGAAAAAAAAATAGGCAGGGGTTCAGCATTTAACTTTTTAACCCAAGACACTGTTTAAAAGCAGAGTTTCGTTCAAACCTTATAAACTCCGTGATTTTCACAAAAATGAAAAATATTTTATTTGTTTACCTCTTAACTAAGCGTACTAAACATCGAAAATTCGAAAAATCAGATTTCCACAGCGGATGCAAAGAGATTGCAATCCTCAAAGTTAAGGAATCAAAAGTATAAAAACGGCTTGTAAAATAAATATTTTTGATAAAATTACTTTTGAATTGCATTTTAGAGTCCTATGATAAACATATCATTAATATCTGGATACAGTTGGAGCAAAAATAAATAAATAAATAAATAAAAAATAAACCATCGATTCAGCATTTTAATTATTGACTCATAAAAGAAAATGGAATTCCCCTTTAAAAACTTGAAATAAGCTTTGTTACAAAAATAAAGAGACTTTTCATTTATTTGCATCCTAATAAAGCGAAGTTAGCTTGAAAAAAAGAATAAAATACGATTCTCATATTGGATGTAAAAAGATTGCGTTTTTCAAAATGTAGACATCTATAGAAAAAAATAACGGTAAATAAAAGTTTATTTAAAGTTAATTATCCTTTTTAGTATCGAAAAACCAAACCCATATAACTTTCTCCCAAAATAACAGTTTAACATCGCACCACCAGACACTAAGTGACGATAAGTTTACATTTTGTAACCCTATCTGAAGCGATCACATCCGCCCCACCCATACTATCCTTTGCAGTTCTAAATTCATTTCGCTGTATATTATTGATGATTAAATCATGAGTGGGGAGAAAAGTGCATACTACGCCTATTCAGAGAATGTTGACGCTTTTCCAAAGAAGTTTACAACAACACCGCTGCATAAAACAAACAAGCAAAATTATAAACCAAACTGACTTTCAGCTGTTAATTTCTTTCAAAGAAACCAACAACAGGCATTATATTTATTTGGCGGTAGTAATTATTTATGGCTTGCAGGAGCATCACAAGAGTGCCGATTTTTTTTTTTTTTTTTTTCCTTTTGCAAAATTAGCTGATTTTGTATAAGTTGATTCCTTTAATTTAACTTTAAATATGCTGTTTTTTTTTTTTTTTTTTTTTTTTTTTTTTTGAGATTTGCTCTTTCAATAAACAATTTGTGAAAGATCCGTTTTTGTTTACCAGAATTTTGTGAAGGGACCGTTTTGGTTGATCGGATTTTTGTGAAAGGTCCGTTTTGGTTGATCGGATTTTTGTGAAAGGTCCGTTTTGGTTGATCGGATTTTTGTGAAGGGTCCGTTAACGGACCCAAATTTGCTCTGGCCAGACCCCTGTAAGTGTATGCTTTTGTATAACTAGTGATAGTGTTGCTTATTTGAAAATATTGAATTCAACTATCTGCTTATTTTTTGTGAATTCAGTTGAATTCACAAAAAGAAAAAAGATAAAATGAATAAATGATAAAAATATGTCCAAGTATCAAAAGCATTTCGTTCTAAAAAAGTATTTTAAAATATTTGACATTAAAATAGAGCTTTTAAAACATAAAGGTAATCCCGGGATCCTACAGGGCTGGCTTCTTACAATCCCAAAATTCCGAAGAATTGAAATCAGTGCCGATGAGACAAGTGTTCCTCTTTCCTAGTTATTTTATGAAGGTAAGTTTATTGCTTTCTGTTGAATTTGACTCTTTGGGGTTGTTTCCTTCAGTCAAAAGTACTATTATCAACTTCAGTGACTTTTAGTCACTGAAGTTGATAGAATAAACAAAACAAAAAAAGGAGCCATCATTTTTTTTTATTTTCTCATCAGTTATTTTTTATTTAATTTTTTTAAATGCCCGATTTTAAAAATATGGCATGGTCTTCATGATGTGACAAATGATGTACTTTGGCACTCGACTCCATTGCTAATCTAAAAATGTTTTAAGCTTTGCTGTCAATTGCATTGTCAGGTTATGATACTTTGCAGTGTGTGCTAACGGCATCAGTGAATGGAATTTCATCACTTGTGATATCGTGTGCAGAAGCGTAAAAAATGAATTTCAATCTGTGCACAAATTATAATAATTTTAAAAAAACATTAAACTTTGTGAAATTGTTTAAAAAATGGTTGAAACCCATGTTTTTAAGCATGCTCTTTCAGAAAAAAATACTTTTAAAAATTCGGAAACAACCCCATTCTTTATTGGATTCCGTATCAATTTGGAATTGATCAGTGTTGTTGTCTTTTGTTTAAAATTGATTGATATTTAATGAGTTAATTTGAAATCGATATTTCCAACACATATTTTTGTGACATTTTGAAGTTGATGAAATGACCCCCAGTTCGCAAAATAATGTATGTCAAGAAGATAAAGTTAAAAACATACATAAACGTTTGATGTTCTCGAAATATATTCATGAAGAATGGGTGTTCATAAAAGGTGACAAACATGAGTTGGTTGGTTTTCAGTTTGAAAATGTGTAATTTTCCATTTTTGTCTTTTACCATATATTTTCTCTAATAATTTTTCGCTTCGTTTTACATGGTGAGGGAAGTATTGTAATTATGAAAAGTGTTTCCCTCAAATTTTGGCTTAAATTTGCCTTATATTTACCCTCAAATGATAGTTAAGTAGTTTTTTCGGACCATCCACCTGTGCATTTGTACCTAAAAATGTATGAACAGGCTTTCAAAATGATCATTTTGACAATCTGCAAGTTAATTATTACGATTTATTTTTCACACTGTATGTGCAAGTGCGTATGTACGTACTTATCTATATATCTCGCATGGCTCAAAAGAGGTTGACACACAAGGTTGTTATTTTGTATGTAGACATTGACTGGGGTTTAGTTGTGCACCTCTCGTTTTGTTTGCCCTTGGATGTTCTAAGAGGGCTCTTTTACTCCTTTTTGGAGTGAATTGTTGTTTATTTGAATGCTGACTTAAGTGATGATAATATTTGGCAGCCAGAGACGTAGCTAGACCCGACTTTCGGGGGGGAGGGGGGGTTTCTTCTTTTATTTATATATATATATATATATATATATATATATATATGTGTGTGTGTGTGTGTGTGTGTGTGTAAATTTTTTTAGTATTATAAAAATTAGAGGGAGGTGAATCTTACATACTTTGGAATGGGTGCCCCAATTCCGATACTTGTGTCAAACAAAACAAAAGCAAAGAATTTTTTATTTTTTTAATGTTATGGAAAATTCAACTTTTTTTTCCTTTCCCTCCATTTAATTTAAAGTGAAATTTTCTAGCAACAGTCTTGTCAAAACCAGTCTATCCAAATCAGGGGGAAATCAAATATCTGATGAGCGTATTCTGTTCATTTCAGTGTGACTGCTTAATTTAGAGGCTAACACACATCTACAAAAGCTGGCATCCCTGAAAGCTAATAGATACTTCCATTTCCGACTGTAAACTGGATGTTTGACTTTCAATCTCATCGGTGGTCAGACTATAAAGATATTATATTTATAAAGATATATCTATAAAGATATTTATTTTTAATTTTATTAGCTGCTTTAGAATTTACATAAATATCTATTTGAGAGAGCAACAGCAATTTTCGGGTATTATAAACAGAAGTCTTTTTTATTTTCTACTTTTTAATCCGAACCAAGCTAATAGAAATAATCTAGATTCATCTCGTTTTTAAACATTTTATTCATGTAATGCTATGCAGTTTTTAATTTGAATTAAAATAAAATTACCTTCAGAACGGTCCGATGGGACTAACGCTGCTTTGCAGACTGTACTTCGTTTTCTTCAGACGACGTTAACTTTCTCTTTTTAGAGCAATCCTTCTCGTCATTTAAATTTTTTTCTTTGAGTTGAAAAAAGCTCGTTATCGGTCTTGTTCGTTTCATTATGCAACAACTTTCACTTAGAATGTACTACTTTAAACAGACTGTACGTTTCCAAAAGAATATGCAGTAAATACTGGCTGAAGAATCAATGTGATTGCAATGAATACTCTGGTTAGCAAAGGTAGTTTTGACTATGACCTATGACACACACGAGACCAGACCAACAAAAACCTCTATCGTCTCGAATTACGGTTATACTATTACGGTTCGGATTCGAAGAACAATGATCTTCAAAGCAGCAAACAAAAACATTTTCTTCAACTCAGAAACAGAGGAATTGTCTTCAAGAGCTGAGGAGGCAGTAAATGCGTTCCACGAATAGGCTTCCCAGGAAGATTAACCAAAGGACAGTCGTTTCGCGCACTTTCTTGGAAGAAGAGTTAAGGGGTGAAATTCACAGGTTTGGCGTGTTAAGATGAACATTAAAGTTCATGGTTAAAGGTCATTTCAAGTTAAAAGGCATTTCTCTCTGTTATCTAGATTAGTACTGTTCTTTGGTTGCTCTCTTTCTTAAAATTGTGATTCCTTAGAAAACCGAAATGATAGGAGTGAAAAGAAAGTATAAGTTTTTTTTTCAAGTGATGAAAATAGGAAAATCGTAGACTACTGGCCAAGTTAGATTTGCTGCAATTGCTAACCTCAAGAGGATAAATAATGAATCCAAAAAAAAAAAAAAAAATCAGGGACCAAAAAGCAATAAAAGACTTTTCTTGAAAAAGATATGCTTAAAGTTTCTTTTACTGTCAAAATGATTCCTTAAACTCGCAATAAAGCACTTAATAATGTAATAATAGAATAAATACCTAACAAAACTAATAAAGAGGAATTTTAATCAAGAGCCCATATTGTCTTTAGTATTGATTTCAAATTTTCACCATCATATTTCAAATTTCTATAAAAAGTTTCTTAAAGTCTCCGTAATTCAAAACCTCTTTATCTCGATTTTTTTTAAATGTGAAATTCGAAATATACAGATTCGACTGTATGTAATATTCCCACTGCGCGGCTCATAAAATTAAACATATTTAACAATTTGCAGAATCTATGACAAAGAAAGGCTGCCGTGGATTTAACAAACAATCTCATTTCTGAAGCAAAGTGTCGAATTTCACTCAATTATCAAAAAATTGTCGCAGCAGAGGGAGGCGTCTTTATACTTGAGGGTCACTCATGGAGCAGATTTTCAATGGCATTGGGGGGGGGGGGGAGCGAAGTGAATTTTTGACCTTTGTTACACAAAAAAAAGTTGTAGTGATTTTTTCTCTTTTTCTTCGTTTTTTCTTTCTCTTCCCTCTTTTTTTTTGAGACTAACGTTTCGGGGGGGGGGGGGGGGTTGTCCCCAAACCCCCCCCCCTTTAGCTACGCCCCTGTTGGCAATGACTTGCCAATACATCACCAAACTTTTGATCCTCATTTTTGTCGTCAACTTGCTAATATATATCTAAATTGTCAACGAATGTGGCGAAAAATATTATTTTTTGAATCAGGATTCAATTTGACAATGTATAACGAGATATCCATTCAATCATGTTAAAATTATTGATACTTGGAAAATAGATCTCTGTAAAGCATTTTTTTGTTTTGATTCATGACAAGCTAGGGCTGTAATTATTTAAAGTGTTTTCTTACTCACTCTGAAGCAGTATTATATTGTAGTTTTTGTTTTTTACATGCTTTCAGTTAAAGTTTTTGGGTCACAGACTCTAATAAAAAGAAAAACGTTACTTTTCTTTACATCTGAAAGTACAGTTATCTACATTTACCATACTTTTTGTATGTAAAGGAAAATGCCAGAAAAGGTAATTGCCACTTGAGACCCAAATCCTATTCATATACTGAGTATAGATTTAAGGCCATCTTGAGGGTTGCTTCTGAGAAAGTGAATCCCTCAAATGGAGCCTGACTTCGACCTCGAGAGATGTCAGCTAAGCCTCCACTATTTAGGCATCGTCGGGAGTGTGCAAAGAAATTTTGGGGCCCACCACAAAAATGACTTGTACTCGCCTGCCTCCATATTCTTTACCTCTATGTCCCTGCATTTATTTCACCCCTATCAGTTTAAAAATCTTCAGGCCAACATCATCGAAAAACATCTTAAATCTCGTTTTTAGTGCTTCAATTTCGAAACATTTCTTTACGCGAGCCCCTTCAAAACACCCCCTCCCCTTCAACGCCGGTTGGCTTAAATTAAGTTTTTGAAGCTTTAATTTCAAGAAACTGGCATTGCATTCAATTTTAACAAAAAGCATACAACCGCGTTTTTAAGGTTTCAATTTCAAAAAAATTTGGGGGGATGGCACCCGCATCTTTTTTTTCCTTAATTAATCCCCATTGATCCTCTAAAACTGCATTTTTTGAACTACAATTTTCAGATTTTCCCTGGGGAGAGCCCCCCCCCCCTTTATCTGTTACTATCAGAAATAATTCACAACTGCGTTCTTGTAGTTTGAAGTTTGAAAATTTGCCGGTGGATGACCCCGAGTCCCTTCCTACCTTAACATCGCTATAGATCGTCTAAATCTGTGTTCTTCAACTAACAATCTTGAAATTTTTCTTGGGAAGAGCCCCCGTAACCCCTCTCCTGAATATAATCAAATCTAATGTACAATTGTGTTTTGGGAACTTAAAAATTTTGGGGGAGGGGGATTATCGAGGGAAGCTATCGGACCTCCTCTCCCCTTTATCTCCAACTTAAAATATAGTCTAAATCTGCGTTTTTATGCCTTCTATTTTGAAAAAATGCCAGGAGGAAACCCTCCGACACCCCTTATTTCTGATTGAATCCCTACTGAATATTATCCTCAGGATTGAATTTACGAGGCGTATTTTTAAAGTAAGTTCCGTTTTGATATAAAAAAAGAATGAGTACAGATAGAGCAAAGAAATTTATTGCAAAAAAATCTACCATCCTTACGCTATTTTTTGACATTGCTCCCGTGATTTTCCAAACATTTGTCATAGCATGGTACAGGTTTTTGTATACCTATTCATAGAAAATTGCCGCCTGTGTAGTCAGCCAAGGGATAACATGTTCTCTGAGCTCATTATTGCTGTTGTGCCACAGACCACCTTGGAAAGACTTTAGATGCCGAAACAAATGAAAGATGCTGCGAGCGAGGTGAGGGCAGACCAGAGGATGTTCAAAAACGCCCCAGCCAAAGCCCTGTAAGAGTCCTCATGGTTGACTAAACGGGCGGTAACTTTGTACGAATAGGTATACAAAAACCTGTACCACGCTATGACAAATGCTTGGAAAATCACGGGAGCAATGTCGAAAAATAGCGTAAGGGGGGTAGATTTTTGTGCACTAAATTACTTAGCTCTATCTGTACTCGTTCCTTTTTTATATAAAAACGGAACTTACTTTAAAAACACGCCTCGTATATTGCTAGATACTACTAAGGTCTAGTAATATGATTATCCCTACTAAATCTTCTCTCTCTTTCTCTGCAAATTAGAACATGCGTTTGAAACAACCATGGGGCCGCCAAATGTGTACCCCCTCACCCCACCCTCAGTTTTTTGACCTAGCGGCGACCCTGGTTGTAGTCATTTGGTGCAAATCTTGTAAACCATGTGGCTTCAAAGAGGAGTTCCCACAATCTCTGATGTAGCACTATAAAAAATTGCATGGAGTTAGGTCTGGAGAATGCCGCGACCACGGAAGAAGGCGCTTGTCATCGTCAGACATAAGAACCTCGTCCAATCCAACTCCATGAAGCTCATTATTGAAGAAATGTGCGAACTTTGGTCAGATGATGGAGGGATGCCCCTTCTTGTTGGAAAATGAACAGCCATTGATCGTGACATGTTGCAACAAGTGAAACTAGAAGTAGACTTTAGACCTGATAATTGCCGCATCACGACAGGACATACGTCGAAACTCTGTGAAACAAAACTACAGTCGACGGTGCTGCCATATTGTTAGTATCTTTGTTTGATAAGCCTTCCAAACCTTGGAGGATTAGGCTTTAAGAAAATCATTGTTTTTCACTGCAGACATTATTTCTCCTCGTTTCATATGCTTAGCCGAGCTCTGATGTACTTTCCAATCCTAATTTAGTTCTTATTTTTGACTGTACAAATCTAAATACAGTGAAACCTCCCTTAACAGACACTCCCGAATAACGGACACCTCTAATTAACGGACATTTTTGCAAGTCCCAGTCCCTCAATATAGGCCATTCCATGTAATTCACTCTGAATAACGGACACTCCGAATAACGGACAGTTATTTCACAAAAAAATTCCCTAGCGATCGTAGCACTTTCGGATTTTTTTTTTCTTTTCACAGAATATCTTAGTAACTGCTTGCCATACAAAGCTTTTCATCCTCCACAACTGATATTCCCCCCCCCCCCCCCGTCATTTCCTTATCACTGTTTCTTGGAATTAAAAGGGTGCTAATGGGCAGATGCAGCGATTGGGGCTTAAAAGTTGGGGGCAGAAAAAAAAACTAAAAGGCATGGTACTTTTTGCGGGAGGCAAAAAATGCAAAAGAAAATAAAAGTCATGATTTTGTGACGGCTATTTTTGAGTTTATTGAAGCAGAGTGAAAACTGATGTCAGTCTGACAATTAACGTACGTTTTTCTTAAGATTTTAATGAATTTTGTACACAATAACTATTCAAAAGTTAAGATAAAAAAGAGGAAACTGGGCGCTTTTTCTAACTGGGGCTCTCGGGAGTTCCAATTGAGCAGACCGGCGCCGGTAGTAGTCGGCTTTATGGCGCCGTGGTTTCGTTGGATTGTTTAAGTTTTAGATATGAAAAAGATTTGCCCATATTCAAGGTCATATTGGCAACTGTCAATCATGCAATACTCGAGATAAAATTAATAAATTAACCATAAAAAGTGTGTGAGGGGACGGGGGTTGCTCCGCCGAATCGCGGCCGTTGGTAATGCAAAAAAGAGATGTCAAACTGTTTTAATTGATTACTTTAATTGATTAAATGCTTTTTAAGACAAGTGTGTGCTGTCAGTATACCTTTATTAGTTTCCCAAGGGACTCCCATCTGGTATGTCACGTCAGTGACAGGAACAGGGGACCCTCGGGGGTAATAGTATACCTTTATTAAGAAAAACCAGATTAATTACACTTGACGTAAAATGTAGTAAACCTTTCGCAATTGTTTCGATTGTGCTCTACAAAGGGAACAACAGTTCATTTTGAAAAAAGTAAATTAAGTAGTTCCTCCTAATAGCGGACACCTCCCAATAACGGACAAAACTTCTGGTCCCTTGACTGTCCGCTATTCAGAGGTTTCACTGTAATTAAAGTATTCTTTTATAGAATTTCAATAAATGTTTTCTGCGCAAGTCATCTATTTTGAAAAAAGTGCTATCTCATTCAATAATTCAGAATCTTACATTGAAAATGATGTATAACATATTAATATAGATTGAGTTTGAAATTTCGACCGTCAGGTTGACATTTACGTGGAATGATCCCACTATGTAAAGAAAAAGGTTTGGTTTAATCCATGGTTTGAAACAACGGGATTTAAACCTAACTACATTGTTATGAACTTGTGCGAAAAGGTTTGCTTCAAATTTAAATTTAAAAATCTGGTGTGGACCCTACACTACTTTCTTTTACGTCTCTTTAGTGATTGCAATACCAGTGTACCGAATACCGGTATTTCAAGCGATTTTGTAATACCGGTATTTGCCGAGGTAATATACCGGTATTTTCAGTATTAGCAGAAAATAATAATTAGCTGCAATTGAAAAATTTTTAATTTAACTTTTTAAATACCTACTTATATTTCAAATGTACATTTCTTTTTCCATGATACATAACCAAAATCAATCAAAAATTTGGCTTCAAAAGCAAAAACTAATAGAATATTAAAAAAACATTTATGATATTTTAAAAAATATTTGTCTCAACTGTACTAAATTTGAACAAAAACTTTTTCTTGTAAGCATAACAAATGGTAATTTGTTGTCACCAGGATTGGTTTGTTGTCCTGTCTCGCCTTATATAGTACCTTGAAAATTTGCATAGAGGTAAAACATAATCAGTTGAAACATATTTTCAGATATTTACATAATTATAGCTGTAAAAAATTTTGAAAAGAACGCAAAAACAAATAAGTGAAACTAACGAGATCAAATTTAGTCAAGTTAATCGTAAATTTCAAACCAAAAGGTTACTAATAAAAAGCAAACACAAACCATTCCTGCTCGAGAGAAAATGGTGTTAATATTGGAAAAGTATTGTTTCTCAGAAAAAAATTACAACTAGCTATAAATTAAAAAATAAATAAATAATACAATCAATGCAAAAGAAACACACTTACACACAAATTGATTTATCCAAAAATTACTCATAACAGACCGCATTATTTGAAGATGAAAGACTTCTAGACAATTCATTAGAGGAGGTCTATCGCGCATTATTAACAATACCACCAACCTGCGTGAATTCCGAAAGAGAGCACTAAAATGAGTTCTAGGCTTAGAAACAATTCAGTAGATGCGTTATGTTTTTCACTATTATTGATTTTTCATTATGACATTTGTTTCTTTATTTTATATTTGTTCAAAATATGTTTTCATAAATAATACAATTTTTGTACAAAATTATGAAATGTTGCAACAAAACCATATGTTTTCATACCTTTTTTGAGAAATTTCAAATGCCGGTATTAATGCTGGTATTCCAGTATCACGATTTAAAAAGTACCGAATACTGGTAATGAATTTTCGGTACAGTCCTACGTCTATTAAATGATGCATTTTAATTAATAATTGAGAAGAATGGTTGATTGTATTCATGTACGAGTGTTAGAAGCAATAATTCTTGAAAGAATAGCTTTTTAGACACTTCTCTGCACATGCAAAGAGTATAGATATCATAGAGAATTGTACTTTCAAACATAAAGAAAACTTATATGTTTATTGACGTCTTGGATCTAAAATTGCATAAAAGCTTAATTGAACGTGCATGAAGAACAAAAATTTAATATAATAGTGCTTTAGAGCGAACATGAAAGCACTTTAAATGATTACACCTCTAGTTTGTCGAATCAATGCAAAAAAGTTTTACGGAGATTCATTTTCAAAATATTGACAATTTTAACATGATTCAATGGATATCTGAATAAATATCGCCAATAGTGCCAAATTGAAACCAAATTCGAAAAATCATTTTTTTCTCCCGAATTTGTCGTCAACTTAGTGATAAAAACTTGGCAATACAACTCCTAATCGTCGCCAATTTATATGCGACCAAAAGCAGAGGTGCCCAACTAGACCTACTCAGAGCCTACATACAAAATTTCAACCTTCTACCAAATACCGTTTTTGAGTTATGTGAGATATAAACATATACGCACATACAGATGTCATGAGAAAACCTGTGATAATGAACTTGGGGATCGTTAAAATGACTGGGATTAGAATGTGACTCAGGCATCCAGGGTAAACTGGCAACTCCAATGAACAATAAAACCGTGTAAATTATTCATTCAATATTTAATTAATTTTGAGAAAGATAGTAAATGAAATAATTCAAAGTTAATTCTGAACTAAATAGTTAATTAAATGACTTGAGTATTTATCTGTTTAAAATAAATAATTCCTGATTTGAAAAATAATCTAACATTTATTAAAAACAACAAGTAAAATTTAATTGAAAAAGATCAAGTAATTGCTTTTTTAAAATAGCTAATTTTAGCTTTTATTGACTACTAGTGGCACCCGCACGGCTTCGCCCGTAATAGAAAAATTAAAGGTCTTTTGGTTCGCTTGTATATTTACAAATAATGTATGGTGAATGTTCTCGCCAATTGGCTTGTACCGATGTTACAGTTCCACGTTATGATAATTTCGTATCTCGCCAATTGGCTTGTGCCCATGTTACGGTTCCACGTTATGCTGATTTCGTAATTTATGATAGTTTTTTTTCTTAAAATTGGAATAAAAAAAGAACCACATCGAATTTTCGAAAAATCGCTTCGAGGTGCACACCCCCATGCTACATAGTAACTTTGTGCCAAATTTCATGAAAATCGGCCGAACGGTCTAGGCGCTATGCGCGTCACAGACATCCTACAGACATCCAGACATCCTCCGGACAGAGAGACTTTCTGCTTTATTATTAGTAAAGAATAGATATGGGGAGGGGGAATGCAAAACGAGGCCTCCTACTGCATTCCCCATTCTTCAAATTAATTTTGGGTCGATTTTTAAAAAGCTGATTCAATAATCTTGAACAGGTGCTCTTTTTCTTTTTTTTCCCTATAAACAATTTCATGGAACTAAAATTCCTGTCTTATCATAATTTCTTAATGAAAGGGGCAAAAGCATTGCCATGAGGGCCATATGTTGAATTGGTATATATTTTGCTTAGTAATGATATTAAGTTCCTTTACTTAAGATTTAGAAATGTCTGCCTTAGGACTTGAAAAATGAGTTTAATCTAAAAAAATTTTCTTTTTTTTTTCGTTTTATCAGCGCCCCTGTTTTGAGACATTTTAGGCTGTACTTCTTTCAGAGTTTTATTATTATTTCTAATATGCATATACCTTTTACACCAATATTATGGAAACAAGTTTGGTGAGAAACCACTTTTAATAGCTTAATCAGGACCACGTATTGCTGTACCGGCGCATCAAAAGAGTGCATTGTTTGTCACTGTGCACACCACCTCTGAGCTAAGTACCACCCAATCAAGATATATTTTTATATCAACATATGATTGCATTATTTTGACAAAAATAATGCATTGATTTTTTTTTTCAATAAAAACTATTTTTTGCACCTTGCGACTATTTTTGGAGCCTTTTTATGTAACAAGCTACTAGCAAAACTATTTTTAGTTTTATAATTTAGTGACAGCTCTATTAACACCCAAAACCCCACAAAATAAAATGTGCTTCGTGTATTTAAGGACGTTATTTAATGTGCACTACTTCTTTTTTTCAGCAGTGGTTTGGACTGCATGGCATCAGAATTTATCAAACACATAATTTTGTGCGAACATTCACCATCAGATGAATTCACTCGCAGATTGTAGAAAGCATTTCAATTAAGATTAAGAAATGAAGTGAAGAAGTAAGGAAAGCATGAAATTATATTGTGTAGAAGAAAATGTGGTATACAACAGGATCAAGTTTCAGTTTATCTTTTCATCATGTTATGTATTGATTATGTCAAATATTACACTTTTTCAAACTTGAGAAGCAGAAACTTTGTTAGGGAAAGAATTCATTCATTTGAATATTATTAAATCAAATTTATTTGTTATGCTCTTTTGTAGGATAAGTGTTTTTCACCTATACATACAATAGAGACAGTGAACAATTGACATTAGTTAGCACAGTCAACAATATTTTTTATGGTAGTCTATAAGTTTCTCATTATTGCACCAAATGGTGGTAGATGAAAAAAAATTACAATTTGACAAGTTTCTCTCTTTATTTCTTCCAACTCTAATGTTATATTCTTCCTGCCTGAAAGATCAAATTTGTATGAAGATGTGATGCCAAACAAAAAGGAAAACATAGTCTTTTGAGAACATACTTCGTCTGATCAAAAGAAGATAAAGTTGCTATCTGATAAGAAACTTCTCATGTCTGCTCAGCTGTGTTTTAATTTTCATCATCAATATCAGAAAATAGGGAAACCAGTTTTGTAAAGGAATTTTCTTGAGTTTCGAACCTGACTAAGCAGTTTGAAATTTTTACCAGTAAAACGCTGTACTGGGACATATTCTTCAATAGCATCTTTCACAGCGTCCCAAACATGAGTGCCCGCACTAACAAAAAAAATATGAATACTGTCCAAGAAAACATTACTGATGCTTCAAATTTAAATGCACATAATACCGTTCATAATGTTAAGAAACCTCGTTTATTTCCGTGTGACATTTGTTCAATCACCTTTCATCAACCTTCAAGGTTAAAGAGGCATAGAAGTGCCCACACTGGAGAAAAATCTTATTTGTGTGACTATTGTTTAAAGACATTTTCTACCCCTTCAAATTTAAAAAACCATTTGAAAACCCATACTGGCGAAAAACCACATTCCTGTCAGCATTGTTCAAAGGCATTTTACTTCACTTCAAATTTAAAACGACATTTAAGAATCCATACCGGCGAAACACCTTATTCATGTGAGTGTTGTTTAAAAAAATTTTCTGACCTTTCACACTTAAAGGCACATTTGAGAGTCCATACCGGTGAAAAACCTTATTCTTGTGAATTCTGCTCTAAGGCGTTTTCTAACCCTTCCAGCTTAAAGGATCATATCAGTATGCACACTGGCGAAAAACCATTTTCATGTGACATTTGTTCAAAGACATTTGCTCAAGCTTCATGGTTAAAGGCACATAAGAGAGTCCATACTGGTGAAAAGCCATTTTCATGTGACATTTGTTCAAAGACATTTGTTCAATCTTCAGTCTTAAAGGCACATAAGAGAATCCATACTGGCGAAAAGCCTTTTTCATGTGACATTTGTTCAAAGACATTTGCTCAATCTTCAACCTTAACGGCGCATAAGAGAGTCCATGACAACAAGAAAGCCTCTGAACAATGATCAAAAACATGTGGTTACGGCATTTGTTAATTTATCGTCTGCTGTGATTTTAATTTAATTTTGCTTTATTATCATCTGCAATGATCTTCTTAATAAATTTTTCTATTTATCGTCTGCGCTTTATATTTCCTTTTTGTAATGGCAACAGCAATAGAAATGTGACAGAACAGTTTTAGTGATTGTGATGCAAGTGGGAATGTTGTTTATTTCTCGCCCTTCATTGGCAGAGAATTATTTTTGCTATACACAATTAAATGTCTTATTATACACTATTAAATGTCTTTTATTTAAATAAGAATTAGATTTATTTATTGAAGTCTAGAATTATTTATTTACGGAATTCCTAAGTGAAAAAGAAGAATAACATCTCTGGCCACTTCTAATTAAAACATTCATTTGAGAACCCGTATTGGCAAAAAACCGTATGTGTCATTGAGTATTTTTCAAAGGCATTTCCTTACATTAAAATCTCAAGAAAAGAAATCTGTCTTTCTGCTGTCGAAAAGGTATTATCGTGTAAATTTTGTAAAAAGTCGTTTTTCTTAGAAAGGCCTTTGAGAGTTGATATGGGCAACAACCAAATTCAGGCCAGAAACGTTCAAAGGCATTTTACTTCACATCACATTTAAAACGACATTTAAGAATCTATACTGGTGTAACACCTTATTAATGTGAGTGCTGTTTAAAAAAAATTTGCGACCTTTCACACTTAAAGACACATTTGAGAGTCCATACCGGTGAAAAACCTCATTCTTGTGAATTCTGCTCTAAGGCATTTTCTAACGCGTCAAACTTAAAGGATCATATCTGTATGCACACTGGCGAAAAACCATTTCCATGTGACATTTGTTCGAAGACATTTGCTCGAACTTCATTGTTAAAGGCACATACTGGCGAAAAGCCTTTTTCATGTCACATTTGTTCAAAGACATTTGCTCAATCTTCAGTCTTAAAGGCACATAAGAGAGTCCATACTGGCGAAAAGTCTTTTTCATGTGACATTTGTTCAAAGACATTTGCTCAATCTTCAACCTTAACGGCGCATAAGAAAGCCCATGATAACAAGAAAATCTCTGAACAACAATCAAAAACATGTGGTTACGACATGTGTTAATTTATCGTCTGCTGTGACTTTAATTTAATTTTGCTTTATTATCATCTGCAATGATCTTACTAAATTTTTATATTTATTGTCTACGCTTTATATTTCCTTTTTGTAATGGCAACAGCAATAGAAATGTGACAGAACAGTTTTATTGATTGTGATGGAAGTGTGAATGTTGTTTATTTCTCGCCCTTCGTTGGCAGAGAATTATTTTTATTACACAATTAAATGTCTTCTTTTATTTAAATAAGAATTAGATTTATTAATTAAAACAGGGGGGGGGGTCCAGAAGCTTTTTTTTTTAGAGCATGAAATTTTTGATTTTTGGATTTAAAAAATATTTAAACTTATTCAACAAGAAATAGGGGCATGTGGCCCAAATCGAGTAGGTCGCCCAAAGCGGGTAGGCCTTCGTATGCCCCCCCCCCCTCCCATGGTGTGTTAGTGGGGACAAATACGTATGTCGTATTTACCCGGACACCGCCGAGTTATTATCAGTCTGGACAAAAGACTTTAAAAAGAAAAGGAAGTTTTGTAACTTGTGATTAGTCGAAGACCAGCTAATTTTTTTTATTGTCAATATTCTGTTGCTATCCACCTATAAAAACTATGATGGTCATTCCATTTTTTTTTTAATAATCAATTTAAGGTTATAATTATTGAAATAAAAAACGTGCCTTTGTGCAAAGCAGGTATAGGATTTAATCATATATTTATATAAAATTTCTTGACTCGTGTGCTGACTTAGATTTTCTCTTTCAAAAGGATAAGTATAACTTTAAGAAGGTATTCTTTAGGTTAGCAATTAATTAGTCTATTAATCAACTCAGTTATTTCTTTATGTTTTATAAACAAATGTACTGACTTTAAATTGGATAAGTACAACTGTTTTATATATTTTTATATAATGGCAGGTAGCTAGTCAACTATTTTAATCATTTATAACTTCATATTTGATTGGAAAATGTCCCAAACCACAATTAGTTAAACTTACCCGCTTTGGGTTCAATGGTAGGTTCAAAGCGGGTTTTTCACATGTTTGTTAAGTTTGATAATAAATAAATATTGTGGGTTTTAAATAATGCAAAAATCACTTCTTATTTTTAAGTTCAAGAACCCTGCTAGGAAATAAAACCAAAATTGTTGCGATTAAAATCCAAAAACTAAAATTTTTGAGCGTTCTCCGAAAACCTACTCGCTTTGGGCCACTCTCCCCTACATATGTAAGTATTACGTTTTTGAGGTACTCATTCCAAAATTTATTATCCGTGTCTCTTTTTCAATAAAGAGATCATCAAAGACGAGATGGAGTTCATGTCCGTTGCAAATCAGGATCAGACGATTTGATTTCTTTTTAATTTATCATAAACTAGCTGCGTCGCCCAGCTTTGCAAAATTTACCTCGAAAATGAAAGTTATGTAAAGTGATGTGTGTTTAACAATCAAGTCTTGAGCAAAAAAAAAAAAAATCTGTAAAATTTCCCGACAGATCGCGGAAAAATAACCAAAAAGGAAAAATTTTAAATTCCCCGATTACAGGAAAAGCCTCAAAACAAAAGCAAGAATTTCATTTGTTCACAATTGCGAAAAAAATGGCAATAGATCTTTCTTCTCAGTGATTTTATTGGCGATAATTAAAACTGAGCTCGCAGTAGACAATAAGTTTCCGATTTTATTTTGGTGTTCCTTTACCTAAAAATGCGTGCAACTTTTCTCCTGTTGACTTTACAGCCTTGTTGATGGTTTTGAAATCCAAAAAAAGTAAATCTACTTCAGGGGTATTTTTGCGGGCTTTCGAATGAGACTAAAATCGAACCGATCGGATAATTATTTTGGGTAGAAAGAGTCTTTTAATGCCATTTAGGGTCCTAAAACTAAAATTCGAACTGTTCGGTACTTCTTTACATCCATGCTTTTTTGCTGCTTGAAAATCCCTCTACGTTCCTTCTCGGGTGCCCAAGTATGTCCCTGTCAATTTTGGTCTAGATCCGACATAAACTCGATTTGTATGGGGAACATGCATAGATATATGCACATATATTCTTTGATTTATTTATATAGATTTTCTGGAAGTAGCACAGTTTTGTATGAGAAATACGCGTGACAATGATGAGAAAGAGGTCAAAAATGGCTAAAATAAAAAGCTTTTTAATTGTTTTCTCCCCCTGTTATTTATTTATTGTTTGTAAGAATTTTGACCACTATGCTCTAGCCTTTCATGGATTCATTTGCACCAAAACAATCGTTTAAAACTAATTTCGAATACAGTAAAACCTGTTAAGTTGACCACCAGTCTAAGTTGACCGCTATTTTCAGGCACAAAATCAGATCTGTATCATATAATTCAACCTTCATAAGTTGACCACCTGTTTAAGTTGACCACTTAAGTAGTGCACTGCAAGTGGTTACCTCATACAGGTTTCACTGTAACATATTTTTTAGTCCATCACTTTTAAATTAATACTTTCTTCATAAATTAGCTTAAGTTTATGTAGAATTTTTCATTTCACTTTACTCTCGTCTTTTTTACCATTTTCAAATTGACTGTTCTTTCAATTTATGATTAGATGATTTTTATAAAACTTTCAATGACGTTAAGGTATTTTAATTATTTTTCTAAAATCATTTTTATTTTCTACTGTATGTGATATGTTATAGAAGGAAGTATTAGATTCGTGAAAATTTTCGAGTTCTGAATTTCGATGTGTGCTGAATAGCTGAATCAATTTTGAGGATTTCCGAAATATATCTGTCATAGTGAATTTGTGTGTGATCCATCTTTTTTTGGCTATGCGACTTCAATTTCGGTAAACTTCCAGGAGAGCTCCTCCATTGTAACGCCCCAAAAAACGCTTTCTTTGTAGGGCTCGACCGATGGCATTTTTTGGCCGATGCCGATTGTTGGCCGATTGTTCAAAGATGGCCGATGGCCGATTGTTTTTTCCAAATGGCCGATTGCCGATGACCGATGGCCGATGGCAAAAAAAATAAATAAATAAATAAAAATAAGCGGAAAAACATTTCTAAAATTGTCAGGAATTTGAAGGATCCTTCCCCCTTCCTTTCTCGCTCTTGCCACCATTTTCCTGATGTTAAAAAAAGGGAAGTTTTTGTTTTATTAGGAGGTTTTCAAGAAACTCTCTTATAATCAAGTGTTAACTTTTTCTAAAAACGAAATTTAGGAAAACTTCATTGTTTTCCTCCTCCTCGAGTTAACCTCTACAGTAGAAAATTTTTTTTCCCATGTTTTTCCTCTGCCATCCCCTGACAGAAAAACAAGGGATACAAGACTTACATTTCTAAGAGATTTTCTTTTAGTCTGCAAATATAGATTAAAAATATACTATACTTTTTGGGAAAATACGTTTGTTTTTCCAGAATATTGAGGGTAAATTTGCCGCCACTAAAAAAGTGCCGGTTTAAAGCGAACGGTTTTTTTAGTGATCTTTGTTTTTGTTAGTTTATATTTTGGAAATTCTTCAAATTTTTATATGCTTAAATGTCGTGCTTTCGTTTCTAACTGAGTACTATTTCGTTCTTTATACTTATTGCTATTTTACTTTTATGGGTAAGGAAGAAGCTCAATTTTCAATCACGTCAAAGCGGTGCGTTTTAAGTTCTTTCTGTCAAAACAGAAAACGAAAGAAAGTAGCGATTGTTTCTCACAATTATTACTGACCCAGGCAACGCCGGGTATTTTTGCTAGTAACTTCATATTTGATTGGCAAATGTCCCAAACCACAATTAGTTAAGCTTACACGCCTTTGGGCTCCCTGGTAGGCGCAAAGCAGGTTTTTCCAATGTTTGGAAAAATTGATAATAAATAAAATATTGGGTTTGAAATAATACAAAAATCACTTTTTATTTTGAAGTTCAAGAACCCTGCTAGGAAATAAAACCGAAATTGCTGCGATAAAAATCCAAAAAAACTACAACTTTCGAGCGTTCTTCGAAAACCTACCCGCTTTGGGCCACCCCCTCCTATTTGTTTTTAAGTTGGTCTCCAATTCGGCAATATATCACCAAATGAACAGTCTAAGACACTATATTAGTTTTGCATTGAAATAAGTAATTGATAGCCACAAAAAATGAGTAAATAGGCCTTTTGGAACACCCGATTGAAAACAAAAAGGGAAGTGCACAACTGGAACGTACGCAGACCCCACATACGAAATTTTAACCTTCTAGAGCTTACTATTTTTGAGTTATGACTTATGAAAGATACATACGTACATCTAGCCGCAAAAAACAACGCAATAATTAACTTGTTTGTACCTGAATGCAGTATTAAAAATTCTTTCAGGGGTGACGAAAATTCATAATGAAATTCAAGTAAAAAATTTTATATGAAAACAATAACTCCTTTTACTTTGTATTAAAAAGTAAAACAACGAAGGTCATTTTTTTCGAAAACATCGGCCAATTCCATCGGCTTTTCGATGTTTTTTGAGGCCGATGGGCCGATGTTTCCTCCAAGTTAGCATCGGCCGCCGATGCCGATGGGCCGATGTTTCCTCCAAGTTAGCATCGGCCGCCGATGCCGATGGCTAAATTGTTGAACCATCGGTCGAGTCCTTAATTTCTTCGCCATTAAGAGTCATCTAAAACTGAGTTTCCAGAACAGCAATTTTGAAAAAATTATGGGGAGAGACCTTGAACCTTCCCTCTTAAAAGAATCAAAGACAATCTGCAATTGCTTTTTGGAGTTTCAATTTCGAAAAATTGGAATGCCACCGAACTTCTCCTTCCACTAACATTACCAAAGATCTATCAAAATTGCGTTTCTTAATCAACAGCATATAAGTGGAGCGCCCCTCTCCCTTCCCCCACTCTCATCAAAATCATTAAAGATTGTCTTAAATTTGGTTTTTAGGCTGCCATTCGAAAAAAATTTCTGGGGAGTGCTTCCGAAAACTCCTTTCCCTAACGTCACAAAGGGCGGCTACAAGTGCAATTTCAGAGCTCCAATTTCCAAAAAATTCCTGTCCCCTAACCATAAATAGCCTGATATAGCAATTTTAAGATTTTAATCACAAAAGTTTTCAGAGGGACACCTCCCGAATCTCTTATGTACCTGACATTACCACAGATAGTTTAAATCTGCGTTTTTAGAACTACTATTTTAAAAACGTTTCGGAGGAGAGTCCCCGAACCCGCCCACTCTCCTTTACATAATAGAAGAGTATCTACAAGTACTTTTTTAATATTTAAATTTCGAAAAAAAATTCCGAGGATTGTCCACCGAATCGTTCCAATCGATTCCACCAAACCATTCCAATTAATGTCTAAGACTGTGTTTTTATAACTACAATTCCAAAATTATTCCAGAGGAGAAACCCCCGGACCCCCTATCTGACTGAATATTATACTTCCGACAGAGTTCAACTTGCGTACATCCAGTAATGACTTTATCCCAAACCAGAACGGTAAATCCACTCTCTTTATTTTTTCACTTATGTTTGAAAAAAGAAAAAAATCTCTAAACTTTTTTACTCAAGGGCCATATTGTAAGTTTGAGGTGAGACGTGTCAACAAGTCAACGGTATTTTGGTTAAGATGGCAGTAGTTAGCGTTACTCCCCCCCCCCCCTGTTAGTTTGCCTGGGAATTAGAAACTCGAAAAAGTTTCCTTTAACCTTATTCAAAAGCGAGAAAATTTTTGGGGGGATTTTGCGCCATTGAGCTCAAGGGGGATGGGCACCCCTGAACTAAAACATTCATTTGAGAACCCGTATTGACGAAAAACCGTATGTGTCATTGAGTATTTTTCGGAGGCATTTCCTTACATTAAAATTTCAAGAAAAGAAATCTGTCTTTCTGCTATTGAGAAGGTATTATCGTGTAAATTTTGTAAAAAGTCGTTCGTCTTAAAAATGCCTTTGAGTGTTGATATGGGCAAAAACCAAATTCGTGCCAGAAACGTTCAAAAACATTTTTTGCTACTTAAGGCTTGAGATCCCATACTGTCAGAGAACTGCATTCTTGTGTATGATGTTCAAAAGACATTTTTGGTGCTTTAAATTTATTAACACAATAGAAAGTCCATTGCAAGTCAAGCCAAAATCTAAGCTCAAAAACATTAAGGAGCATATGGAAGACCATTAGTTGTGTGACTATTGTTGGATAATATATTCAGAAGCTTTTCAAGCTCCATACCCAAAAAATCATATGAGATCCCATACTGGTAAGGAACCATAAGTAATGAAATTTCTAATGCATTGATTAAAAATTTTAGCAAATTTTATGTGTGTGTGAGAGAGAGAGTAAAGTAGACTTTTTTTTTTTAATCATTAACACATTGCAATACAAAAAATGAATTAGAAAGGTTTATCACATTTAATTTGTTGAATCATTACTCACCGACATACAAACATGTCATTACAAGCATAAATAAAGTCATCTTAAAATTTTGTATGGAAAACCAAATTCTAAAATATTAATTTTAATTTTGTACCCATTAAGGTGAAGGTGATTCAAAGTATTATGAGAAAAATTAAACAATTCAAAATATTTATCGCCACATTGCTGCCCTTATTCCACTATGTGAAGCCAATAATCAAACTAAAATTTGAATCAACTGGAGAATGTTTAGAGGCCAGTAACGAAAGCTGTAAAATTTTAGTTTTCGCGTAAAAGTTCGCTGTTTAGGTCCTTTTGAAATAAACCAACTATTCCAGTTTACTCTTTGTAGACTCTTTAAAAGACTTTTTGGTACAATACTTATCACTGGAGAAAGGAACGAGAAATTACTCGGAACGCGTAACATTCACCAATGAACTGGCTGGGAGCAAGCTACTGTTTACCTTAACGGCTTAATGATTTGAACTCAAGGAAAAATGTGAGTGCTTTAGTATTTGGCCCAAAAGCTGCTAATACATCATTGCAGACTGTATCATGTATTCTGCCGTGTGCAGGTAAAGGGCAGTAACTGCAAATTTTTCATTTTCTTGCATTTTTGTCATCTATTTTACGTTATCTTTACTGTACAAGCTCGTTTATTTGGTTTCCGCTGAAAAAAAACTCGCGAAAATGGCGTCTAATTCCAACCTTTCCTATTATTAGTATTGAATCCAAAACGCATTTCTTCAAATATCTCACAAACTCATTTCTGCAGATACTGCCATTTACCTGCACACTGCAGTATTGTCCTTGAAGATTGTTAAAATATAAGTCTTATGCAAATTTTATGTAGACACCCTGTACTAGTGTTGTTATATTTAAACGTTTAAAAAAATACTGGGAAATATATTCTCAAGACAAAAACTGTTTAGTTTCAATATCAAAAGAAGAAGCTCAGGGAAGAAATAAAGGAGCTACTATGCTGCCATTTTATAGGATTTCGCACCGATCAAAGCATTTTGGCAATGACTACTTAGAGCGATAGCAGTTTGTCTCTTGGAGGTACAAGCCCAGAATCAGAAGTAAAGTTTATAGCCCCATCTGGTTTACACACAATGCTGGCTAATAAAGGTTATTTATTCCCAGGTCCCAGAGCCTGATTACCGCACAGGCCAACTAGACCTTGGCCTAGGGCCTCATCATCCTAAGGGGCCCCAGATTACTTAAAGAATTATGCATAGCATTACAACTATGCGAAAAATACATGTATTTTTAAAGCAATAATTAAAAAAAAAAATGACTTTTTAGTTGGAAAAGAACTCATTTAAAGGATAATTTTTGTGAATTCTACCAGTAGTGAGCTCAACAAGTCACAATTATGAGATGCCCGGAGGCGAATTTAGAAACACGACCGCATACGCAGGTCGCACAGGTGGCGCTACGATCGCAATTCATTTGGCGCGATTCGACTCCTCGCGTAAATGCGCCAAGGAAGCAATATCGCTTTTGAGGTACTTGCGCGTGCGCAATGATGTGAGGTCTGTTTATTTACCTTTGTTGCTGGTATTTCGTTGATTATGTGATATGAATGGGTGTGTGGTCAAAATCGGTTGTTTTGCTACAAACTTTGATGTTTCTTAACCTACGAATTAAACTTTATTGACATTGTATTTCCGAAATATTCTTTTGTGAGTTTATTCTTTGCATCTGAAAGTTCTGTGTTGGACTGTCGTTGAGATGAAAATTAAGAATGTTTCAATTTGTTCAACTAAAAATTACAAAACATTAGGAATTAATACTTTCAAACCACGTTTGAATGGATGTGGTGTCAAAATGAGTTATTTTGCAACAAAGATTTGCTTTTTTTTTAAACCTGCGGACATATCTTTATTGACATTGTAATCTTCTTTTGAGAATTTCTTCTTTGCATCTGAAAGTTCTGGGTTGGATTGCCGTTGCGATGAAAATCAAGAATGTTTCAGTTTTTAAAATGGAAATTGCTTAACATTAGAAATTAATTCTTCAAAACCACGTTTTAAACTGCATGTATGCAATAAATAATTACTTGCAGATATTTCATTAATTTAATTACTGATTCTTGCTTGGTTTATCAAAAGTTTTGATTTTATTCCTTTAAAGTGTCAAAGTGTCAACTGAAAGTAGAATTTTCAGCAATTAAAGTACAATTGAGGTGTCAAAAAAAAAAAAATCTTAATCAAGTTTGTAGACATATTTCATTAGTATTTAAAGGTATTCAACTGGTTATGTATATCGTATACATTTCAGCAATAGCCTCAAATGGTTGAATTAAAACCCTTAGTTGTATTTTTAACTGCTTTCTTTTTTTACTGTTTTTTTGTGTGCGTATTTTTTAAGTAAAGTCATATCTCGATAACTCGAAGTCTCAAAAGACCGGTAGAAAGTTTCGAGTTATTGGTAGCTCAAGTTATAAGAGGTTCCTACAGTATTCTCAAGAGTTTGGGGCCCAGTGAAAAGTTCGAGGTGAAGGTAGATTCAGAGGTGCCCATCCCCTAAGAGCAAGGACGCACTCCCCCTAAATATCGGAAAGACCCCCTCCCCAAAAAAAGTGAAAACTACCCCTCAAAACAGCCCTCACCCCCTAAAAATTTTAATGTCGCACTCTGTGCCATGATCACCCCCCCCCCCTGCCCTAGGTAGGCACCCCTGGTATATTCGAGTTATAACTCTGCAAGTTATAGAGACTCGACTGTGAGTAACTTCGATCGGACAATGACCAAACATAGTGACAGTAAATAAATGAAAATCCTCTCCAAGGTTAGAAATGGGCTGTAAGAATATCTTATACAGTCTCGATAACTCGAAACTTATTACTAGAATATTCTTTTATCTCGAAGTTTTGAATGAAGCGTGAAATGAAAAAAGGGGGCGCTTGAAACGAGCACACTGCACAATAAAAAGCATGTTGCAAGGACAAATGTTTCAAGGGAGGAGTGATTGATTTCATTGCGTATCCTTTATTATACATCTTGGTAATCTCCCTTCTGTTAGCATCAAAGATAGCCTAAAAGGACCTTTTTTGAACTTCAATATTAAAAATTTACCAGTGGGGATGTACCCCCCGCCCCCTTGTATTTATCTGTGGTGTGCTGTGACAGGCTCAAAGTTGTAGAGGTTGCTTTGCTGGGTAGTCGAAGAAATATACCTAGAAGCTGTCTGCATCGAGATTTTGCAAAGCACCTAGTGATTTAATACTGCTAAAGAAATGCAGAACATGTTGGTTATGCTGGTGCAGATTGCACTCTATTGAATAGTAATGAGATGTTTATACTATAGTACAGCATGCTCTATGAATCCACAGCAACAAAAATCCTTCGTGTTTTAACTGTCCTACACAATGTCGCCCGCTACCTCTTTCATATGGCATATCTGTACTGTGATGCTGTTATATATGCCCTTCTGACCCTTTTCAAAACCTTTCCATATTCTTTGATCACCTTGTATGTCGTATGTCTTGTATCGTAACTTTACACCTCAGAGCCAGACTAACATGAGTCCAAAAATTTGCAATCTTCACTTTATTGCTGCATTGAACAAAGAATTATCATTCCGTGTCAACATATGAGATCCTTATTCTATGACAGATATTCCTTCACAAATATTTAGCTGCGTTAAAAGGGCGCAAGTCCCATCCTTATGTCTCACACAAACGTTTTCGCTTTCTCTTGAAAAGTAACGAAAATGGACTAACGCTAGTCTGGCTCAGAGGTACTGGTACCATAACCCTAAATTTGATTTGGTTGCATCAATACATAAATGTCAAAACATTTTATTATTTTAGCATAAGCAGAACAGGTCACCAAATTAATTTTGTGTTCATTGTCTTTGGAAATCATAGTTGAAGGTGTACACACACAAATATCATTAGCAGTTAACCTTGAACAAAATTAGCAAGTTGTTTCTTTCGTCCTATGATATCAGGATCCCATTCTTTCCTTCTGTGCATCTGAGATGAAAGAGTTCTTTTTTTAACTTCTCTACTCTCAAATAATAGATATCAATTAGAAACCTACTGCAAGTAGAATTTACACTTAAAACAATATTCCTTTTATCTCATACGCAGTGGCGGATACAGCCGGCGGGCAACTGGGCATTTGCCCGGTGGGCCGGTCATACTTCGGGCCGATCAACTAAAAGCAATTTCTTTCGGGCCTGTCAACTAACAGCAAAATGTAAATTTTGCACGCATGTGTTTAGAATAACGCAAATTCGCAAAATACAGCCTCAGCTCCTCTTTAAGCATGAGCTAAAGCTTGCGGGTGGAGGGAGGCAGGGCCGTCACCAAGAAGGGGGAGGGGAATTTCTGAAATGGGGCTGCCCAGGGCCTGATTACCACACAGGCTGACTAGGCCTAGGCCTGAGGCCCCATGTCCTTAGAATATATTTTTTTTAAAATGAAAAAAATGGCTTATTAATTGGAAAAAACTTCTTTAAAGGGGAATTTTTAATCATGCTGCCAGTAACGAATTTATTTGGTCACGATTATGAGGGGACCCAAAGAGGATTCATAAATGCACATAAGTGATTTATACATAGTTGTGTGATTAGACAAAGGGGCCTCCAAAAGTACACTCGTGCTTTAAAAATGTAAACCAAACACTGCATAGTCTTCAGGGGGCCCCCAAATTAATGTGGGCCTAGGGCATCACTTTTAGTTAGTCGGGCCCTGGGGCTGCCAATATATTTTTAGTGGTATAATAAAAAATAAATGAATAAATTAAAAAAAAAAAACACAGGGAAACTAGGGGTCGTAATAAGTTAAAATACTTTTGGTCTCTTTGACGCTTTTATTTATAAACGACAATTCTCAATTGCTATAAAATGCAACTTACAACAAGGACCCACGTGAGGTCATGTCAGTTTTGTCGGAGAATAGGGGCCCGACTTGGAATTGAACTCGCGCAGAGGATAAAATATTTTAATGGTGAAAAGTTTAGAAGGGGTCCTGTGAAAAAAATTGACTTGCGTCATTTTTTTCCTGGATCCGCTTTTGCTCTCGGCGACCCTGTTTATAACAATTGGAATAAAAGTGACAAAATATTTTTCCCGTAAAATTATTTTAAAAAATTCAATCTTAAACTACTACTGAGGAGCATGAAAGACTCTACATTATTAAGATTATCAAATCAAAAGCCAAAGACCGCCGAAATGCGAGTTTCAAACAGTTTTTGACGAAACATAAAGTATTCTGTACGCTGTACAAACTCACGGTTTCGGTCCCCTCATTTTAAAAAGAAAATAAGTTGATAAAAACCAATATCGAAAGAATTCCGGTGGTCCCCAGAACTTCCCCCCTCCTAAGATCATCGAAGATAGTGTAATTTTTAAATTTAACACAGAACTTTCAGATGCAAAGAATAAACTCACAAAAGAATATTTCGGAAATACAATGTCAATAAAGTTTTATTCGTAGGTTAAAAAACATCAAAGTTTGTAGCAAAACAAATGATTTTGACCACACACCCATTCATATCACATAATCAACGAAATACCAGCAACAAAGGTAAATAAACAGACATCACATCATTGCGCACGCGCAAGTACCTCAAAAGCGATATTGCTTCCTTGGCGCATTTACGCGAGGAGTCGAATCGCGCCAAATGAATTGCGGTCGTAGCGCCACCTGTGCGACCTGCGTATGCGGTCGTGTTTCTAAATTCGCTGCCCGGAGGGGATTCATGAATACACATGATAAATGATTTACATAATTCTCTGATAGACAAAGGGGCCCCAAAAAATCTATCTTCAAGGGGTCTCGAAATTGTTGTGGGCCTAGGGCCTCACTTTTAGTTAGTCAGGCCCTGCCAGATCCAATAACAGACACATCATTAAAAGAAAATTGAACCACTGAAGTACATTTGTTTAAAGCGCTCATATCCCTTACTGTTGGAATAAGGGACCAATGGCTGAGAAGGCTGTTATGAAGGATGTGATTGTTTCAAAGTCAATTGAAGCATATCGAAACATCAATATTTAAAAGGCTGCTTATGTAGCATTTTAACGCTACCCGCGGTTCTTTTTTGAACATTCATGTAGACTGGCTTTCTTTGATTGTCGTGTCAGTTACTCCGCAGGCTAGGCCCTAAAGAAAGTAGAACTTGAGAGCCCTCTGCAGACATGGGGACATGCTTCACACAGCGAAGTTTAATAACAGGCAGCAAAAATTGTACTTGGGTCAAGTTAAGAGCAGATCTACTTCTGTTATGGTTAATGATTTTAATTAGTAATTCGTCTAAGTTGAAATCTATAGCTTGTTTAGATTAATTGTAATACAGTCAAACCCCGCTATAGTGAACCCGGGATATAGCGATCCCCCGGTTGTAGCGATCCTTTTGAATGGTCCGAACTGAAGTCCTATGTCATTAATGCAATTTCAAACGCTTGTAACGATCCCCAATTGTTCGAAAATCGGCTATAGTGAACCAAAATTTTCAAAAATTTCAAGCTTTTCAATATTTGGTGCAAAAAGTAAGAAAGGAATCCTTTCATTCGTAAACGTTCCTGACCCAAAAAGTGGATACACTTCAAACAAATTTTATTGGACAGAATTTATGACTTTAAACATGTGCAAAGAAGTTTTCTGGTTTCATGTACTTCAGTATTTTCTGATCTTTGCAAAAACCTTTCACAAGAACAATTTCACTGTGAACTCATCTTCTGATATTGATGAAGAAATAGGAGATCCCGAACCTCCAATTTCAGCTCCGAAGGCAACTGTCAATGTTTTTAACTTTTTTTTTTTTTTTTGCAACTGAAACATGTTGCGGATTTGTTTCCAATAGCTGACTAAAAAAGTGGTGAAAAGCGTTTAAAATCAAAATGCTTGCAACCTAAAATAACATCCTTCGTCCATGCTGTAGAATTTTTTCATAGAAAAAGTAAATTTTTATAGTTTGCTTTTTATTGAGTACAATGTAAATAATACATTTCACTTTTTGTGAACCTAACTACTGATAGAAACATTGTGTAATTAGGATGTCCATTATGGAAGTAATTGAGTGAATTTAGACTTTTTTTAAAAATCGGATGTAGCGAACCCTCGGCTATAGCGATCTCTCAAGTCGGTCAGTTGAGGGTTCGTTATAACGGGGTTTGACTGTATTTGTAGCTAAACCGATAAGAAACGTTTTGCGAAATTTCATTGAAATTTACATTTTTAATTCTTTTTTGTTATGTTACAGTGTTTTAACTAATTTTCATTAATATTTTATCCGATATTTTTGTCTGTTAATTAAACATATTTGACAAAGTAGACTGTTTTGTCGTTGACAGTTGACTTTAAAATAATTGGTTTCACTGGATTTCAACTGTTCGGACATGTCGCAATAGACAAATACAACTAAACTTCCACTTAAATCCATCTGAGTGCACAGTAAAACCTGTAAAGGTGATCACCCTTGTAAGTTGACCGCTATTTTCAGGCACAGAATTAGATCTGTATCATATAATTCAACCTCTATAAGTTGACCACCTGTTTAAGTTGACCACTAAAGTAGTGTACCTTAAGTGGCCAACTTATACAGGTTTCACTGTACAGTGAGAGAAAATGTTCGAAAGAAAGAAAAGGCAAAAATTTTTTTGCAGTGAAGTTTTTGAAGGATTTTTTTCTTAAGCGCTTAAGATTGATGTTTCTTATCAGACACCCAGTTTTATTGGTACGTCATCATTTCTTAGCTTTCTTACCCTATCATATAAGGAATTATTTTCGTCATTAGTAAGGATACCTAAGGTCCTTGCAAACTAATGTGCCCATAACTAGTTAAGTAAAATTAAGTATTTTAGTTATGGGCACAAATGAACATAAATTCATTTTTTGGCCATCTTGACTTAAAATTATTTACAGTTGATGACATAAGCTAAAGTTGGCAGACGATAAATAAAAATTGCAGCAGCAAAACAGTTCTATTTATTTTTTATTTTATTTATTTATTTATTATTATTATTATTATTTTTTTTTTTTTTTTGTTTAGACGAACCTTTCAAAAGTGTGATGAGCACAGTGATCCATTTTTTTAACTTCAACATTGTTCGAATTGGTTAGTTGAAATTTGATTTTATTGCAAGAAAGTTAAGTGTTTTAATATGATTGAATACTTTATTGTGTATTTCCTGAAGATAACTAAATTTAGCTAGCATGACCATAATTAGTTTTAAGCATCTCATGTTCGTAACTAAGCGAATATTTTTATCATATTTGAAAATTAATGAGAACTTCAGAGCTATGAAAGTGCTATTTCTAGTTCTAACGCCTTGAAAATGTGTTACTTCCATGAACTGGAACACAGTTCAATAATAATCCGAATAAAAATAAAATCCTTAACCTTGCCCACAACTGGTCATTTGCCCTAATTTAAAAAGAAACTTTTAGCTACAATTCAGGAAATTGCAGTTGAAACTCATAACATTTCTGCCAAACCTAGGGAATGATCCGCTATGGCATGACAGGTGAAAATTTCCACTCTACGTTCGATCAATTGGTTTTTTTCGAAGGGTTCTCCGCCTTGTATTCATTATGAAAAACTAAGTGAAATGGTCGTGAAGTAAAATGTAGATTAAATTTATAAAATCCATCAACCATTTTCACACATAATTGAATGACCATTCTATGGAAGATTTCTATAACTGACACTCTGGGTAATTTTTACAACACTCGCAAAATTTCTTGACATTTGGTAATTTCTCACCAAATTTGCTGCCAAAATTGATGCCAGTGCAATATAGTACCAATGTCTCACCAGACCAATTACCAATAGAATGCTATGCCAGCTGTTGATTAAACAAGGAAAACAACATACAACAAAAGATTTCAAAAAGTGGGGAAATTTTTATTAAAAAATGTAATTAATCACGATTACAAACAATTAAACACATAAAAACAAAAATAACACGTATCTACGATATTCTGTACAACTTTTGTAACGAACACTAATTCTTCCATTTCTTTTCAGCAATAATCTGACCTGCATGACATGGAATGTGAAAAAATATATCATCAGCCTTTGAATTTGTATTAAACCGCAATTCCGCATGAACACTCGTAGAAAGAGCTTTACCGAATGAAATGCCTAAAGATATGCAACCAAAGTCGTGAAATTTTTATTTTTAGCCTCAAATAAATGTCTCAAACTTCTCAAGAATCAATTTTTGAAGTAGTTTGGACTTACTTATTTAGACAAAAGTCCATTTCCCGAATAAGTGTTTGTCAGTTTTTTACCTGTATACGAAGATGAATTCAAACGGTATTAGCAAGTTCTCATTTAATAATCGTTGGTAGCTCATGATTAAAATTGATTCCTCGTTATTGAACAAACTGGCAGTGAACAAAAACAACATCTGAAGTAGTCATTTAGTTCTTAAACTGTATTTCCAATCTCATTGCCAGCAAAAGATGCATATCTCAGAAAGAATATGAATTCATCAATGCAAAGCTGATGCTCACGTCCAGTGCTTCTCAACCAATGGTCCGCAAAGAGCTAGTGATATTTAATCTATATCATTTTTGCAGTTGTAATTAAATGTTTTAAATGACATTTTTTTGGATTCATCTCATTTCACCTAATATAAATTGTTGTGAGACTATCATCCCTATCGTATGTGGTCAGCATAGGATTTGGAACATCAGCAGTGAAAAAGTTGAAAACCACCGACTTTAACAACAATAAGAACTTCTTTAGCAATGGCATGTCATTTGAAAGTCGGAGTTGATAAGAGAACTGTGAAACAATATACTTGTATAACATGTTTACAGGTGTTTTCAAAAGCTTGCAATTTGAAGACACACATGAGGGTTCATACTGGCGAAAGACCTCATGTGTGCGACTGTTGTTCAAAGACATTTTCAAAAGCTGCAAATTTAATAAAACACATGAGCGTCCATACTGGCGAGAAACCATTTTCATGTGACATTTGTTCAAAGACGTTTTCTCGTGCTTCACATTTGAAGAGACATTTAAGTGTCCATACCGATGGCGAAAAAGCATATTCGTGCGAAGTTTGTTCAAAGGCCTTTTTTTATGCTTCCAGTTTGAAGACACATTTGAGAATCCATACTGGCGAGAAACCCTATTCCTGTACATATTGTTCAAAAGCATTTTCTGGTGCTCCAGACTTAAAGACACATTTGAGAGTGCACACTGGCGAAAAACCATATACGTGTGACTATTGCTCAAAGTCATTTGCTGATGCTAAACAATTGAAGGCACATAGAAGGATCCATACTGGAGAAAAGCCATATTTGTGTAATTATTGTTCAAGAGCATTTTCTAAATCCTGGAATTTGAAAAGGCATTTCATTGTGCATACTGGCGAAAAACTTTTTACCTGTGAACATTGCTTAAAGTCATTTTCTAATTCTTCACATTTGAAAAAGCATATGAATGTCCATTCTGAGGAAAATTCACATGCAAATGATTATTGCTCGGAAGCATTTTCTGATTCTAAAGAGTTGAAGGCACATAAAAGGATCCATGCTGGAGAAAAGCCCTACTTGTGTGATTATTGCTCAAAATCATTTTCGAAATCTTTTAATTTTAAAAGACATTTGAGAGTACATAGTGGCGAAAAGCCGTTTTCATGTGAATGCTGCTTAAAGTCGTTTTCTGATTCTTCAAATTTAAAACAACATATGAAAGTCCATTCTGGCCAAAATTCGAATACCTATAAATATTGCTCCAAAGCATTCTCTGATTCTGAACAGCTAAAGTCACATAATGGGATCCTTTCTGGAGGAAATCTATAATTGTAGGAATACTGTTCGAAAACGTTACATTTTTTAAGTCTTGACATCTGAAAAGCATTTGATTGTACTTTATGGCGTGAAACCATGGACATGTAAATATTCTTTCCAGTCTTTTTCTCAGATCTTCAGATTTAAAACATATGAAAGTCCATGCAGGCAAAAATTTATATTTGCTCAAAATTTGAAACCTAACACCATACCTGGAAATCGAGTAGCCGAAAAAATCGTATTCTTGTTGATTTTCGTCCCACCCATATTCTCCAGAAAGATATCTGTAAACTAAGTTGCGAACTCATGCTGGCTAAAAGAGTTACCTAGTAAAATGTGTTCAACAGAATGTGCTCAAGTTTCTAAATTTACTATCCAATACTTGATTCCGTGCAGGAAAATAAAATGTGAGTATTGATTTTATGAAATTTGTTATTATGGATTCTCTTAATTAATGACAATAATGGAGAGCAACATCTGAATGTGTCCTAGCATTCCTTTTGCTTGCGAATTGAAGCATTTTCTAATGCTTCAGAAATTGGAAAATATGAAAAAAAGAAGAATTACTGAAAAACCAGACTATGATTTTATCGCCAATTTAATAAAAAGTTGAAATATCCTGTTTCTATGCAAATATGGATGCACGTGTTGGTTGGTTGTATGGCTGAAAACTGCTGCTTCGCAAGTTTTAATTGCATTAGGAAATAAATTTCTAGGGCCTTAAAATAGCCTTAAACCATTTTATTCAATTTTCAGCCATTTTGTTCTTATCAGAAATACTATGTCTTCACAAATTTTGGATACATATTATCAACTGAAATAAAATGACTGATTGAGTTGCTGTCCCTTCTATTACATTAGTCACTTGCCAGTTTGCCCCGTGAAACGTGATCAGATTATTTTCTGTTGAGTTTTGTTCAAAGTCATTACTCAATTTATAAAGTTGAAGAGACACTTGATCATCTATTGGTGAAGAAACGGTTTTGTTGCTAAATCTGTTTTGGGTAATTTTCCTAAACTTTAAACCTGGAAGCACTCATAGGAAAATAGCCTGGGAGAAACTATATTTTGTTGTAATGTGTTTAAAGATGCCTCTTGCAGTCAAACTCATTATTCACTAAGCAGTAAGTTACCGCCCCTAAGCCAGGGCTAAGGCAGAACTTCAATGTACCAACAGCCCAGTTACCCCATCCAGGGCCGGATTTGGAAGTGTGGAGGCCCCGGGGCAACGAAGGAGTGGAGGCTCCTAATCAGGGTTCGAAAAGATCATCATATTTTCGAAAATATCCGATACTTTGATATATATCCGAATATTTTGATATATATGTATATCCGATATTTTCGATCAGCACTTTAATAGTAAATACATCTTGAAGTTACTGCTATTTATTTTTTTATATTTTTATTATTATTATAATTTATAGGGGAGAAAAAACGTAAAATTTTGCTGACCCATGAAAGTTAAGATATTTTGTAAAAATTTTATTATGGGGGGGGGGGGCCTTTGTTGTGGAGGCCCCGGTGCAGTAGCCCCGCCTGCCCTCCCTTAAATCCGGCCCTGACCCCATCTGCAGTTCCGTCCTTCTTTTGGATTAATCAATCTTGAATAATAAGGAATTACCGAGCTGGAAGTTGATGTCATCTCATTGAAGCTGAGAGTGCCAACAAGCTGGTAGATAAAGTTAATTTTTCACCAGCGAGAGTCCGCAGACATGGTGCAGTTCAACTCATAAATTGAAAGCAAAGCTTGGGTAATAAGCAGTAAGTTCCCTTATCTAAGCATACCCAAAGGCATTACGAGTTGAGCAGCACCATGTCTGCAAACTCTCGCTGGTGAGATAAATTTACTTTATCTACCAGCATGTTGGCACTTTCAGCTTCAGGGAGATGACATGTACCTACAGTTTGGTCATCCTCTATTCCAAACTGATAATAAGTCCATAACAAGGACGAAACTGCAGTCTCCAGATGGAATAGCTGGGCTGTCGGTAAGCGCTTATCACACGATCCAACATGAGACAAGTCCAAGCAACGCTGAAGTTCGAGCTATCCTCTATACCAGCCAACACTGGCAGAGCTCAGACTTGTTTCTAAACCATGACGTCATCGTTACTATTGTGGGTTGCCGTAAAAGTTTGGATCGTCTGCTCTCAAAACAAATACTTGGTTTGCTAAAATAAGTTTTTATCTCTTCATGCGGGCTTTTTTTTTACTTGTTTCATCGCCGATAGTTTTAGTAAATAATGTTTGAAAAAAAGGACTTTATTTTGATACATTTTTTTTGTTCCGTATGCTATTTTTTTACTTCCTTCCTTTTTTCAATAAAAATCTTGTCATTGTTTACTTTCAAGTAAAAAAAAAGGTGCTAAATTTTAACTGCATAAAAATTGTCTTTTTTGTCTTCATTTGTTTGGTTATTAATTTTTCCCTATGCAGATTCAAAATAATGCCTTATGAAAAATGGCTTTTTTCCATGATTTTTTTTTCATCTCGTTTGTGCGCAGAAATGCAGAAGAAATTTATTGAATTTAAAATTTTCCTAAAAAAGTGCTATTAATGTAGGTTTAATTAACTAAAGACTAACAGCTGAAGTAAATTAATTTTATATCAATTTTATAATAACAAAAAGGCTTTTTTTCCCACAGAATACATTTTGAAATCTGCTGCCCCCCTCCCCCCCACACACACATAACTTTTGAGTGAATAGTCAGATTTGAACAAACTTTCTGTTTGAAAAATTTCAGCGAGCACACCTCATTTCCAGATTTCCTTTTTATTTGAAATATATTTTGTTCCATTTTTTACGCATCAAAGGAATGTAACATTAGCCTCTAAGGGAAAATTTAAGGCAAAGATGAATCCCTAACTTAAAGGTGAATTTGCTTCAAACAAACAGTTGGAAAAAGTTCTTGGTGATGAACATGTATATAGAAAAGGTATTTGTCAATTTAACTATTTTAAAAGTATTTTTTGAACAACTGAAAATTTTTTAACATTCAGAATGACAGAAAACATTATTTTTTAGCACCTAAAAAAATTAAGGGGGGGGGGGGGATTTGTGCAGATTTTGAATACATTCTCAATTTTTGGTATCAAGGAATAGATAAAAAAGCTATCACTAAAATTGAAATGCCATATCTCGTAGACCTGAATATTGACACAAGAGATAAACATGACTGAACCAAAATGAAAGGAATATGAAATGCAAATGGTTTTACTAATGCTGCGGAATTGAAGAGAAATGCCTAGCTACCAATTCTGACTCCTGTACCATACAATTAGTCGTAATCCGACTCCCCAGCTGTGGTAGAAATTCATTACTTCCATCTTCTTTTTTTTTTTTTACTTCATAAGTTAATTTATTATATTTTCCCTATTCAGATTAAAAATGTACATTATGAAAAATTGTTTGAATAATTTAGTTCTATGATTTTCTTTCTCCATGCATGTACAAAGAAATGCTAGAGAAAATTTTAGGGCCTCCAACTCCGACTCCTGCACCCCCAAAATTAGTCGTACTTCCACTCTGCAGCTTCAGCAGAAATTCCTTATTTTCATCCCTTTTGTCTTACTTTATTGAGTACTGGTACTGGCACGGCTTTGCCAGTAGTAGAAAAATAAAAGGTGGTTTGGTTTGCCTGTATATTTACAAATAATGGATGATGAATTTCTTGCCAATTTGCTGTGTTCATTTGCTCTCAAATGTTACGGTTCCATGTTATGATAAATTGGAATTTTATTTGTCCAGGTTATGATAATTTCCTTGGTAAAATATTCTTAACATTGGAATAGTAAAAGAACAAAACGGAATTTTCGAAAAATTTCTTCGAGGTGCTCACCCCTATGCTACGAACTAATTCTGCGCCAAATTTCATAAAAATCAGCCGAGCGGTCTAGGCGCTATGCGCGTAACAGACGTACAGAGATCCAGAGACAGACACAGACTTTCATCTTTATTATTAGTAAAAGATAATTTTTTCCCTATTCAGGTCAAAAATTTTACAAAATGAAAAAGTTTAAATTACTAATTCAATGATTTTCTTTCTCCATGCTTGTACACAGAATTTTTTGAAAACATTCGTCCTCTGACTCCTGTATCCCAAAACTAATTGTACTCCGACACCAGTACGTAGTGTTTTCAACCCTAATATTAATATCTGTACCTCAGGTCAGAAAAACGTAAGTCATATAATTGTAACTTTAGAGGCGAGAGGAAAAACTTTTGTCTGCCGCATGCAAAAGATTGAACATGCGCTCAACACAGACACAAATGCCTACATACACACACACGAACTCCTACACACACAGCACTGCATACACAACACGCACACACATGCATACATACACATATACACGCACCCACACACATGCGCCTACACAAACACACACGCGCATTCATACACACACACGCTCGTGATTGCGAAAAACATAATTTGAATTCAAGATGCCAAAAATACAAATTAATATAATTTTTTTTTTTAGAATTGCATTCACATGGCTCGATGCGGAATGAATAGGATTTTACGTACAATATAATAATGAACGAATTGAAAATCACAATTTTTAGACTTACATCAGTCTGGCTCTGAGGTACAGGTATTATGGAAGAGGTATGGAAAGTGTTCATATATGCAGGAAGATGTTATATTCACAAGTAACCCCATCTTATCTACCTTACAGCTGACTTTCAAAAGAAGTTGATCCAATTTAAAAAGTTATGTCATAAATTCACTTGCATGTTCATATAATGGTTTGCAACAGCTAAGTTTAGCTCCATAATTAGTTTAAAATATGTATTTACAAAGAAAGGACATATTGGTAAAATTATATACAACACCTGCTAAAACAAAGATTATGTCACCAAGAGGTAGGACTGGTACTGTCATATTTTGAGAATTTTAAATATTTTTTGCTTGATGTTATCTTAGTAAAACATGCCATGTACACATGTGACCCATGTTCAAATGTGCCCCTTTTTCCCCTACATAGTCATAAAAAATGCAAATTAACATCTAAAATACATCATTAAGAGTTGTGCTAAAAATGTTTATTTTTTAAAAAAGAAATTAATAAACTCATAATTAAAAAATCAACTTTAAGAAATCTTACTGTGTTCAAAAAATTCAGGTAGAGTCTTTAAAAATGCAAATTATTATCTTAACTACTAAAGGCAAAACTTGATGAAGGAAACATGAAAAGTTATTACATCATCCCATTTAATTGAAAATTTTCCATCAAACCCCACTTCATACCGGATAATCCCCACATATATACCGGATAACCCCCATATCAATATCAGATTAACTACTGGATATCCTGCAAAAATCTGTCAGATATCTCGTACGGTGTGGGCTGGCTGGATCAGATACCGTATTGTTAAAAAAAAAATAGCCGGAAACCGAATAGTTCCCAAATAATTGGTGCAACATTGTTAACATATTCGCAAAGTAATGACATGAACAGCAAGTACACCAAATTGAATAAAATTTGTTTATTTTAAATATAAAAACTATAGCAAATGTTCCAATCATGCTTTATTCAGGTAAAGAACTATTCGTTAAAAAAATAGCATAAACTATAATAAAAGAACAGAATAAAAAAAAATACTATGAAATCGTAATAAAAATTGGTAGAGGGAATACATTTCTAGGTTTTTCAAAGTAATGATGCTTGGGTTCAAATCTTCATTTCTTCTTGGTTAAATGCAATGAATTCTCTTCAAATAGGAAAAACTTGGTTTTTTTTTCTTGAATTAAAACATAGCCATCACCAACTGAACTATTACAATAGTAAATGCCTCAGTGACTTGTGGTTTTCTTCAATTACTTTGGCACCGGAACTCAAAGGATGAAAAGATTAACCAGCAAGTTAACCAATATGACAGATAATTTAATTTATTCAACCTGTCAATATCGACAAACCAGCTAGCGTTTAATGGTAAGATTTCACTAAAAGGTCTTTCTCATATCCTTCTTCATTCATTTGCACAGATGAATGGCTGAAAGGGATCCTTGTAACTGAGAAGCAAAAATTATGTACAGCTCTCTTACAAAATGATTCAGAAACTCACTTTTAAATCATGATAAAGCAATAACATAGATTAATTTTAATTCTTTTTAACACTAAAAGCAAGACAAAATGATAATTATTTGCAAGCAGGATTAATACTGATTTATTAGCACTGCAAAATGAAAAGTTGTTTTTGAATCTTATGAAATTAAGAATTTCTCACTATTCTAGAACACCTCAAAAACTATTTTACAAACATTTAATGTAAAAATTATGTATCAAGCATCAGCCTACTTTTTATATGATACTGTTTTATGTAAACAGTTTTACATTTCGCACATACGCACTATGAGAAATAATACGGCAAATAATCAAATTAAGATTGTTATTTTTTCCAGTAATTTGACAAGGATTCAGTAAAATGTAAACAATCATTTGGCGTCAATATGTACCGGTACTGTCGCCAATGTACCTTTAACCAAAACTACGAATTAATATAAGAATAAGCCAAATTTACAGGCGAAATTTCAGCACGAACAACAATAAAACTAAAGGTATCACAGCATTTAAGATTTTTCTTTCACGCACTATATCAAGCAAATAAAAAAACATCGAAAAGGATATCTTTACCGTATGTAAGGAGTATGCATGCTTTCGGCAATCGCTGATCAATTCCTTGAAAATACTCCCTCATTAACCATATCCTATAAATCTTCATGCAGTACAAGGGACTTTTAACATCCCATAGACATTTTTTCTCGCTAATAAAGTCCATTATTTAATAAATTTCTTAGTCTTCTACTTCGGATTCAAGCAGTCAGCCATGTTGGATTTGCCCGTGCACTCAGATGCTTTCCTATTGGTCGAAAGACCAACTCTACTCAACTTTATTGCTCGGAAGCTATAATCTTGGACTAAGCTCGCGTACGGGGGAACAATAGAAATGATGACGTCGATCTTGGCCGAAGCACCTGAGGTATATTGGACTAGTCCGGTATTGGATGGAATAGGGTGAAAAGTTGCATCGTGTGATAAGCGCTGTATGCAACTCATAATTCATGTCTGCAATGGAAAACTACCTTATCATTGAAGGTGTTTCTTGAGGTCTTGTCTCAAAATGAAGTTTAAGAGATGATTTATTTCAGCTGTGTAATTGTCTGGACAGTTTCAGGCTGAAAGATTCAATACTGTACTGCTGTGTTAATTTATTAATAATATTAATTTCAATGTATTGCTTTGTAGCAGAATAAACCATGCAATAAAACCTTTTTTTTTTGTGTGAAAATAATTGTTATTGCTGATTACTTTCTGCACACAAACGTGTCTTTTATTAAATCTACAATACATTACTTAGCGTATGGCTTCAAATTATAGTAATTCCAATATTGTGAAAAGAAAAAAAAAAATTTTTTTTCCTAAAAAAAGTCAAACTATTTTTTTTAATTAACAGTTTGCGCGTTATTTTGATCATACTTTTATGTTTTGTTTAAAGAATATAGCAGTGAAATGTATTTTATGATAATAGAGGGTTGTTTAAAGAGTTTGGATAGTTTAAAAATTGCACTACTCTACACGAAATCACAGTGTTATAAGTTTGAATACTTTTGGAGTATTTTTTGTATGGTGGATCAAATTCAAAGCCAGATAATTCCTGTCACTAGGGATTGCAATACCGGACCAAAAATTTAATAACGGTATTCGGTATTTTTTTAACTTGATATCGGGAGTACAGGTATTAATACCGGTGTAAGAAATATCTCAAAAAATATTCAAATCATAATGTTTTGCTTATTATTTTCTGGAAAAAGAGCATTGTTTACTTATTGCGAACAAATGATAGAACAAATCTTAATATATAAAAATCAATGTCCTGAGATAACATATATATATACATATATATATATATATATATATATATATATATATATATATATATATATATATATATATATATATATCAACGCACAGCCAAAACCACTGAAGCTTCAGACTTGAAATTTGGCAGGCATGTCCGCATGATTACGAAAGTAACCACTAAGAAAGGATTTTTCGAAATCTCAATTAGTTCGGGAGAAATTAATTAAAACCCATTAATTTCTGCGAAATTAAAACCTGTCATTGAAATTCAAATCCCTTATTTTCGAAGGCTTTCCTCCATTCAAATCATTATTCAATACTTCATCTCAACTTTTGGTCGATAGCGAACTATAAATTTGATATTGTTTTTGTTTCTCACGTGATTCTTCAAGGCTTTTCTCAGGTCGAATCATAATGTTTCTGTCTATTGCTTTCATTTTTTCAAAACTAAAAACGAAGTTTTTAAGAACATCATCAAAGGCGGACTATCATTTTGAATTTAGAAGAGTGCAGTTTCCTGTTAAAGTTTGCTTTGCAATAACCATTAATAAGTCACAAGGACAGACATTAGAAGAAGCAGGGATCCATTTAAGAGAAGACTTTTTTTTCACACGGCCAATGTTATGTAGCTTGCTCCAAAGTCAGTTCATCAAGCAGCTTAATAATTTTAGCACCAGAAGAAAAAAAAACTAAAAATGTTGTAAACAAAGAAGTTTTTGCTTAAACATAGGTATATCAATAAAATGTGGATGGCCTGTGTTTGCAAAGATAATCAATACTTTAAAAGGATCGTTAATAACAGTTAAAGATCGGTTAAGGACAAGGGTATATATGTAAAGAGTCCAGGGGCCCCGGGATCCTTAGCAAATTAGAAAAAGTTATAGGTAATAAGTAATTACACAGTCCAGTCACATTAATGTGACCTCCACGTACTTTCCACGTCAGAGTTAAATAACCAATCACAGAAGGCAGGTGGCAGCACAGTGCAGTTGAGCGTATATAAAGGGTGTGTGAAGGTTTCGGAAAACATTTCAATCATTGGCGTGATGCAGAAACGAAGCGATTTATCCGACGTCCAAAAGGGCATCATCATTGGCTTTCGGGCCAAGGGTGGAAGCATTTCCGAAACGGCCGAGTTTGTGAACTGTTCGCGTGCCGCCGTGGTAAAAGTGTACCGTGCATGGCAAAATGGGACTGTCCACAATCAGCGACGTGGCAAATGTGGTGCACCACGGGCCATAGATGACAGAGGCGAACGACGGTTGCGGAGATGCGTTCGGGCAGATAGACGGGCTACCGTTGAGCAACTGACCACCAAAATGAACCAAGGGGCTACCAAAAGTGTCTCCCAAACTACTATTCAGCGAACATTGCTGCGTCTGGACCTCCGAAGCAGACGCCTGGTTCGTGCACCTATGGTGACTGCTGTTCATCGACGACGAAGGCTAGAATTTGCACACAGTACAGCAGCTGGACGTCCACTGAGTGGCGACAGGTAGCGTTTTCAGATGAATCGCGTTTTATGCTCCATCGGACAGATGAACGTTGGCGTATAAAGCGTGAAACCTCTGAAAGGAACCACCCTGCAACCATTGCCGGAACGGTCCAAGCTGGAGGCGGGAGCATTATGATCTAGGGAATGTTTTCCTGACATTCTCTGGGTTCACTGATCATTGTGGAAGGCACGATGGATCAATACAAGTACGCATCTGTCCTTGCGGAGCATGTCCACCCCTACATGCGCATTGTTTTTCCTCAGGATGATGGCATCTTCCAGCAGGACAATGTGAGGTGCCATACAGCTTCCAGTGAACGTGGCTGGATCGAAGAGCACCAGGATGAGTTTACCGTCCTCCCCTGGCCAGCAAACTCACCTAACTTAAACCCAATCGAGCATCTGTGGGACCATCTCGATCGAGTTGTTCGCGCCATGGGTCCTCAACCGCGTAATCTAGCGCAGCTGGCCATGGCATTAGAGTCGGCATGGCTCAACATCCCAGGGAACACCTTCAGGGACCTAAGTGACTCTCTTCCTGCACGTCTCGCTGCAGTCCGCTCTGCGAAAGGTGGTTATTCTGGCTTTTGACAGATGGTCACATTAATGTGACTGGACTGTGTATTATAGGGGATTTTCGAAACTAGGTGCACCAAGCACTGTTAACCCCTGCTTACCCGAGCCCCATTACCCGAGCAATACCGGGTACGGGAATGCTAGTATCATAATAAAAATCAATAATAGCAAGAAATATAATGCATCTATTTAATTGTCACTAAGCCTGGAACTTATTTCAGTGAAAAAATTCCTGCAGTTGAAAATAATCTTTCTGAATTCACGGAGCCGATGGTACTGTTAATAATGCGCGATACACCTCCTGTAGTTGCCTGGAAGTCCATCTTCAAATAATTCGGTCTTGATCTTGTCGGTTTTGAAAAAATCATTTTTGTGAGTGTAGGTGTTTCTACTGTATTGTGAATATTTTTCTTTTCCATCATTATTATTTATAACTGAGCAGTTACTATTATATATCTAATAAAAACTGTTCTTCGAGGAACAATTCTTTTCCACTATTTAACATCATCTTCAGCGATTTCCTCTTGGTCAGAATAGGTTAGTGTTTGCTTTTTATTTACCCTTTGGTTTGAAATTTACAATTGATTTGATCATGTTAGTTTCTGTCTTTATTTATTTATTTTATTTATTTATTTTTTTTTTTCGTTTTCCTTTTGAAATTATTTACGATTTTGTAAATTTCTGAAAAAAATGCTCCAACTGATTATGCCTTAACCTCTTTGCAAATGTTCAAGGTATTATCAATATTATCTCGCTTGGTGTAAAGCTGAATATCGAGACAGAACAGCACCCTAATACCGGTGACGACAAATTACTATTTGTTAAACTAAATAGAAAAAGTTTTTCTCAAAATTCAGTACAGTTGAGACAAATATTTAAAAACATAAATTGTTCAAAGCAGAAACACATTCGTAATTACACTTCTTACAACTAGTTTTCACTAGAGGGCAAGTCAAGGAAATGGAGGACGTAAAAACATGGTTCACATAAGCTTACGAATGTACGATTTATCACACCATCTAGTGATCTGGTGCTGAGAATATCATTTTGCAATTTTTTCGCTACTTTTATTCATTGATATTCTAGGAATTCGTGCTCTTGGAGCCAAATTTGTACTTCAATAGACTGATTTTGGAACAGCCCCATCGAAAAAGAACTTTATATTTCAAACTAGCGAACATTATAATAACATTGCTTTATTTTGAACTAGTGGTACCCGCATGACTTTGCCCGTAATAGAAAAATTAATAGGCCCTTCGGTTCGCCTGTATATTTACAAATAATGTATGGTGAATTTTCTCGCCAGTTTGCTTGTACCCATGTTACGGTTCCACGTTATGATAATTTCGTATCTCGCCAAGTGGCTTGTGTCTATGTTACGGTTCCACGTTATGATAATTTCGTAATATACTCGTCCATCTTATGATAGTTTTGTTCTTAAAATTTTAATAGAAAAAGAACCACATCGAATTTTCGAAAAATCGCTTCGAGGTGCACACCCCCAAGCTACAAACTAACTTTGTGCCAAATTTCATGAAAATCGGCCGAACGGTCTAGGCGCTATGCGCGTCACAGAGATCCAGACATCCAGACAGAGAGACTTTCAGCTTTATTATTAGTAAAGATTTGTGCCAAATTTCATGAAAATCGGCCGAACGGTCTAGGCGCTATGCGCGTCACAGAGATCCTGACAGACAGAGAGACTTTCATCTTTATTATTAGTAAAGATAACAGTAGATATCCAATTAGTTAAATTCAAAATAATTCATTATTTTTAGCTATACCGAAAATACCGGTATTCTACCCCATCAAATACCGGTATTATGAAATAGCAAAATAACCACAAATATCAGTAATGCAATCACTACCTGTCAGTTACCATTTTGTTCTTTAAATTTACTTTATTTTATTCATAGCGTAATTTTCTTATGCCCTTGGAGTAATTATATAACTGTAATACTTCAGAACTTAGATACTATATTTAGAATGATTTTCACAGAAAAAATTCCTAAACCTCACAGATTATTTTCAAGTAACGTCCAGGGAATTCACGGGTTGCTACAAGTTGCATGAATGCGGGCTTCTCACTGTTGTAAAAAATATTTTTAACTACTAGTGAGAAAATATACCCTGCGTTTTTATTCAGTGTTTCGCCTTCAGCTCCGCTACGACCCATCCAGGTTGACTTTGTTCCAAATGAAAGCGAAATGTAGACTCTGGATATGGTAGCTTGCCAGGAAAGCAGGCAAATAATTTGTTGGGTAATTGCATGCAATTCTGCTTTAGCTTCGGTCATATTTGCAAAAATGCTTATTTTGGAACTTTTCCGGTAAATCAGAGAGGCGCAAAGCTTTTCCTTAAAAACATATCCAAGTTTTCTTGGGATGTTCCTGATTTATTCCGAAAACGTCACTAGCTGTTAGTGGGAGGGTTCCTGCATTTTTCAGAAAGATTCCAAGTACATTTCAGGAAAGTTACTGACTTTTGGTGGGGAGAAAACTTGTTTTTTGCCAAATGTTACTGACAGAAAGTAGAAACATCAGCTGCCCATTATTGTCTATAGGTACGTTTCTGAATTTTTTGCACAGAGTAATGTGTTTGTAAATGTCGAGGGTACCAAATGCTTATCTGATTCTTTCTCGTAGGGAAGTAAACTGGACGAAATGAAGCTAAAACATTCTGCTAACATGTATTAATAACTACACACAACTAATTTCAACAAGTTGTTTGTATTAATTATTGCTTTATCTTAAAAACAAAAGCGTATTATGAACACATTTGTGGTGAAATTAGCGTGATTATACAAGCGTTTAAGTTAAAACCTTACAGTGAACGGCTGAAACATTCGGACCCAGCTCATCGGCATAATATACAATCCAACAAAAACAACGAGACAGAAAAGCATGGTAAAATAGCGGATTCACCGAATACTGAAATGAGAAAGTTATAAACTTATAAAAAACCAATAGGAATGCAAAAAATGTTCAAAACCTTTCTCACAGGTACGAAACCTACGCAAGAAAGAATTCGATTGGCCGAAGGTTAACCCACTGAAGCTAAAACGAAAATGTTAATTTCAATAACCGTGCACCGCAAGAAAAGAAAAAAGTCAGAATGAAGAAGAAACTTCGGGAAATGAAAAAAAAAAACAAAATTTCGGATAAACACAAACTGAAAAAATTTGGGGAAAGTCCAACTGCATTGCAAAAACGAAAACAAGTTAAAAATAAACTAAACAAGAAATTGTGGCATTTTCCGATGATGTGATAAGAGCTAAAATCGAAGGAGTGATTCGAATCCCAACAATCTTGGACGATATTAGACTTATTTAATTGTTGCTTTTTCACATAATTTTGATGCTCTTTCAAACGAAATTTCAAGGCACGCCGAGTTTGTCTTCTTTAGGAAAGCCTGCAATCGCTATTAATTTTATAAATTCCACAACAATTATGACGATAAGTGGAGTTTCCATTATTTCGCTATTTTTACTTTTTATCCTGCTTGTTTTCCTGCCTCGTTGATTTTGTCGATTGTCTTTTCATCTATAAGCTTTTTTTCTTTTGCATTAAAAAAGGAGTTTCTTGTAACGTCAAACGAATGTTTGCAGCAATTTGCAAGTTTTGTGCAAAAAAGTGCTGTTATTTTTAATGTTACTTTTCTGAACAAAGGTATTTATTTATTTATGATATAGTATCTGTGTTTGTTGTGCTGACTCTACGTTTATTTGGTAGTGTGGTGCGTCCAGCGTCCCTTTTGTAAGCCTTTTGCTTCTCGCGGGGCCCCCTAACTTCGTTTTATATGCCTCCCTTGTCTTATTCAAGCAATGCCTTATCAGCTCATGGACCCCGAAGCAGATCGCATTTTAAGGAAGCATGGTAGAATAATTTAAGCTCACGATCTGCAGTTGATGTTTCGAGCTAGTAACATTGTTTGGAACGGAAAAAAAAAAAAAACGCTTAGGAGCCAACGGTCCTAAGGAAATCGTTTCACATCGCCGTGGAATATTCTATTGCACATACTCTTCTTCTTCCACCAACTTTCTTAATTTTTCCCATTAGTTTTCTCAGAACGTCAGAACATTTCTCATCTTCATTATTATCCTCTCGCCCTTTCTTCTTCAGTTTATCGGAGTCTTAGACAATTTGAGAGATAGACGAGGTCGGCCTTCCTACTATAGGGGCTCTAGACGAGCCCTCCCATTCATTCGCTATTGTATGCACTGAAGCAGGAGTAAAGGCGACATCAAATAATTTCGCCGCCGTGTACCACGTGGTTAAGTCCTTCGATTTCGGCGTGAAATACTAACTCTATTTCTCAATGAGCGCAACTTCTAGAGCCATTTTTAAATCGGCATAACTCAACGACTTACTGTAGTCATTAAAATAAACGAATTATCAAACATCCAAGCGATTGATGAATAAATTTGAGTCATTTTATTAAGACAGATTTTTAATTAAAAATAACAAGAAAAGTAACGTACTTAATGCTTTTAAGTATAAAAATCAGTAAAAATATTTTGGTTGTTTTTTGGTGAAAGAAGAATTAAACAATTATACCTCAAACTGCGGCGAATTCAGCTGAATGGAAAACATTTCTATTGTAATAATTTTGAAAAAACTAAAAGGAGAATTTACGTAAGAAATGCGCTGTTTTCACAAAAGAAAAATGGTCTCAGATTTAGAAAAATTTTTTTTATTATCTTTCATTTTCAGCAGACGAACAAAAAGCACGATATATCGGATAGAACGATATTTCAAAACGTGATGTAACAAGGGATTACGGCATCAAGAAGCATTAAACCAATTTTTATTTTATAATGCTGCTAAGTTAAAATTTTAAACCGACGTGGAATATATCATGGTTTAGGCGTGCCCTTTTTAAAGAATACAAGGTGCCATTTTCAGAATTCTCCAGTCCTATTCCTGAATCAGCCTATGTTTGTCAGTAGAGTTTCTCTTTTGATGCGTTCTCCCCATCCCCCTCTTTTCGAATACACTATATTCTGCACCTATTTAAAGTGCACTAATTGTTTTCATTTCTTTTCAGCAGCAGTCTGGACTGCATGACATGGGATTTGAACAGCCTTCAACTCATTCATCAGAGGAATTGAATTTTACCGAGCTAATTGCCTAAAGAAAAAATATTCTGGCATTTTAAGTCTCAGAAGTTAAATGTCCCCCATAGTACATGCGTTCAAATTTGAAGTAGTAGCATTCAGCTGAAAAGGAATTCATTTGTGGCTTAGCAGTGTCCTACTTTTCACTAAATTGAAAAGGAAATGCTAAAAAATACGAAAGTATGATCGTATTGAAAACTTCAGAGTTCATGAGAGAAAAGTAAAGTATCATTGTGGCTTTTGATTCCAAAGTAATTGCAACTTATATGACGTTTGAGATAGTTGGTGTGAATCCATTGAAGCGGAAGTCCATTCGGACCTGAACTTGGAACAACGACAACAATTCTTCAGCAATGGCAGGCCATTTGAAAATCGGAATTGCTGAAAAAGAATATTCAACTCAAAACTCTGTAGAGGTCTCTTCTGACGCTTCGCACAAAAAAATGCTCAATAAAACTCACGCTGCTGAGAAACGCTATTCCTGTGAAACTTGTTTTAAGGCATTTGCTACATCTGCAGATTTAAAAAGGCACCTGAGTTTGAAAGTGCACAGTAGCGATAAGCAATTTTCCTGTGAATACTGTTTCAAGTTATTTTCTGAATCTTCAAAGTTAAAAAGCCATTTGAAACTGCATACTGGCCGAAAAACTCATCCATGTGAACATTGCTCAAAGGCATTTTATAAAGCTTCCGATTTGAAGAAACATTTGAGGGTGCACACTGGCGAAAGACCGTACTCCTGTGAACACTGTTCAAAAACATTTTCCGTTGTTTCACATTTAAACATCCATTTAAGGGTCCATACAGGGGAAAAACCATTTTCGTGTGAATGTTGTTCAAAGACGTTTTCTCGCTCTTCACAGTTGAAAACACATTTAAGGGTCCACACTGGCGAGAAACCCTATTCTTGTGAAATTTGTTCAAAGGCTTTTGTTCAGATTTCGAATTTGAATACACACATGAAAGTCCATTCTGGCGAGAAACCGCACTCATGCGAGCAGTGTTCAAAGACATTTTCTCGCACTTCACATTTGAAGTCACATTTGAAGGTCCACACTGGCGAGAAACCCTTTTCTTGTGAAATTTGTTCGAAGGCATTTTTTCAAGTTTCTAACTTAAAAACACATTTGAGAAAGCATACTGGAGAAAAGCCATTTTTGTGTGAATGTTGTCCAAGGGCATTTTCAGATGCTTCAGAATTAAGGAGACATTCTAGAATTCATGGCAGCAAAAACCTTATTAGTGCGGGTTTTATGCAAAAGGATTCTCTAATTCTTCCGAGTTAAAGATATGTATGGTAAAAGAACGTATTGCTCAATAATGTTTTCTCTTGCTCAGTGGCGCACCCACGGAGGGGGGCTAAGGGGCTTAAGTCCCTCCCGTAGACAAGGAATGCAGAAAAGGTCATTGCCCCTTTGACAAGGTCAAAGAAAAGGTCTAAATATGCGTTTCTTGGTCCTTAACTTTTTAAAATTGCACAAAATGGTTAAAAATTACTTCGCTTGAAATACGGCTGCTACAAAAATCTTTTCCCGAGACTTATCCACCAGTGAGATTCATCTTTCTGTTTTGAAAAATAGTATTTGCTGCAGCTTTCTTTACTCAAGTTTTTTTTAATTTTATTTGAGCATAATTAGATCATTTAAAAATTTGAACTGATTTTGTAGTTCGATAGATGGAGAGAGGAAGTACTGAGAACAGGAAAGAACACTATTTTTTTCTTTCCTGAAATTTCGTAAAGTTTGAATATAATCAAAATTCAACTGCAATAAAAGTTTAATAATACGAAATTTAAAAAAAAAAAAAAAATCTACGTAAATCTGGGAGGGAGGATGCTGTTGAAATTTTACTGATGTTGCCTCTCACTTCGCGTATCAGTTCCTTTAAAAAATTCTAGCCCCTCCCAGGAAAAATTCCTGAGTGCGCCACTGCTCTTACTTCAGAATTAAAGATGCAGTTGAGCAGTTTGCACGCACGATTAAGTTGGGACAGTGTTGACTACAAATTGCTTGTAACTCTTATCAAAAGCTTATTAAACAGTTGCTTTAAATTGGCTAAAATGATGTTATGTAAACCATAGCTGTATTTTTATCATGAGTGGAATAAAATGGTAGAAAGATTACAGAATTCGATAAGTAAGAAGAAATAATGGTCAATCAACTGAAAAGAAAACTACCACCATATATCCGTAAGAATTCTTAAGATGATTTGCATAACTTGACATAATTAAATCGTAACTCAGAAATTAGAAAAATCGAAACAGAAAAATTTTAAATTAACTGATTCGGGAATTTGAGAAAAATAACTCAGCTACAAATGCAAAACAATAAGCGCTAGCCAATCAAGGCAAAGAAGTATCATCTTCTTTTGATAATAATTCGTAATGTCATATTAAATTTTCTAGCATTAATTGATATTCTTGTCAGGTCACAATTATTATTTAGTTTTATCAAGAATTGATAAATATCGAATTCAACATCGTGGAAATGGCTGCTTAGAACTATGAACTGCGTAATTTGCATTAATTTCTAACGTTTAGTAATGCTTCTTGAATTCTCATTTCTTTCTACGTGGGCCAGAATATCAACAAGACTTTAAAAATTAATTAAAAAAGAATAAAAGCGAAAAAATCATGCATACGAACAAAACTCACTATGCTTATTAGCATTTTCTTCGTTACCACGTGCGTTTGTTTTACCTTTTTCGTCCGCCATTAGAAAGTGGCTACAGTGCCTCCTATAGTTCGTTGGAGTTGAGAATAGCGATCGCATCGGTGCTTTGCGATCGGCCGCGTTTCACTTGAATCCCTGTGTATTTCTCCACACGTATTCCACTCTTCTCGTTCACTGTTTTAAGTGTCAGTTATCTGTGCAGTTTACTTGCAACCGCCAAAAAATGATGGCGTTTGATAGTTTTCATAGTTTTGTAGTGTAAATTTTGGAATAAGGTTTTGTGAGCTTAATGAATTCATAAGTACTAAATTAAAGAATTCATCAAGAAGTTTTCATTTCTTCTTTTATTTCTTCGATTTCCAGAATAAAAAGATTTAGAAATTGTGCTGAGGAATAATAGTTTTCGTACATGTTTGATCAACTGTGGGATCTAATCAGTTGTTAGCTTCCTTCAAATCTCTCTCATTTATTTAGTAAGTATTAATGATCTTTCGAAAATGTAAGATACCTATTTCTGAAAATTTGTCACACTTGTTTTGAATTCATTTATTGATAAATAGTTTTATTAATCAGTCCTAGATTGATAAATCTTTATGAGTTAGTAAAACAGAGAGATTTTCGACAATGACGGAGTTTAATCAACCGTATTGCCGTACATAAGTATCTTTTTTAGGCCAGTCATGTAACAATTTTCCGGAGAAGGGGGGGGGGGACTGTGCCATGTATCAAAAGACAATAACCACGCCCTTATTCATCCTTCTTCATCAGTGTATAAAAAGAACTTCTTTTTCTGGACGGGCTTGCATTTGGTAGCGACGAAACAGCTGTTAGCTGAGTTTTTTCTCTGTTTTAATGCTTTTATTTGTACTTTATACATGTTGTGTCATTTTACTTATTCCAAAACAATTTTTACAAAGATTTTGTTCATGTGAGTAGTATTAAATGCTGCTCTGGCTGGCCCTGAAATGAACCCAGCAAGGAATCTCTCACAAATCCACAACTGTGGCTGTCCTTGAGTGGGATATCCTCCGACAAGACACATTTTCTTTTGTAGGGGACCTGACCTTGAATTTTTTTAATCTCTGTTTGCATAACCGAAATCGTTCACATTCATTTTCTTGCATGTGCACTTAACTTTTTAATCGAGTCATGTTTCTCTGAAAATCCTCAAGAGAGAGAGATGCGAAAAATCAAGGTCAGGATCATTTTTACGTGTCTAAACAAACTTTTTTTTTTCGAATCATGAGAATTTTGACCTAACACTGAGATATGGGAAATAAATAAAAAGAAACAGACAAAATTACAAATTAAAGCTTTGAAGAGTGTCCATGACAATGGAAAAATATTCAAGGAGAATAGAATTAGAAAGAAGAGAGGTTTTTTTTTTGAGCAATCACGATTGCTTATTGTTCTCACTTGACTGTTTTTGGCATTATGCTGATTTTATTTTCCCCCCGCCTCCCTTTGCAGCACTACCTTCGACCGGCCTCACGATGCTGCTCCTCTAGCGAAAACAGTCTTGAGGTTGTGTCCATATCCTACTCATGCATCGCATACATACACGCATGTACACACACATACACACAACCACACACTCATGCCTACACACCGACACAAACACACGCCTATTCACACATACCCACATACACACATGCCTGCACACAAACACAGGCCTACATACATGCATACCCACACACACACATGCCTGCACACACGCAAAAAAACATGTGGTTGCGAAAAACATGATTTGAATTCAAGATGTCAAAATTCAAATTAATTATTATTATTATTATTTTTTTGAGCAATCACGATTGCTTATTGTTCTCACTTGACAGTCCTTGATGTTCCGGTTCCTTTTTCAGCTTGGACCAGGGCTGCAGCACCAAAGTCCACCGGCGGCGGCGCGGCTGGTCCTGAGCACTCTCCCCCAGAATCCACTTTTGCTAGGTGGTGGCGTCCATGTCCTACACACACGAACGCCTACACACACACAAACGCCTACACACACACACGAACGCCTACACACACACACACACACGAACGCCTACACACACACATACACACGAACGCCTACACACACACACACAAACGCCTACACACACACACACAAACGCCTACACACACACACACACACACACAAATGCCTACACACACACACACACACGAACGCCTACACACACACACGAACGCCTACACAGATACACACACGAACGCCTACACACACACACGAACACCTACACGCACACGCACGTACACAACAATCACTCACACACACGCATACATACACTTACGCACCCACACACATGCGCACTGTCCCCCGGAATCCACTTTTGCTGGGCGGGTGGCGTCCATGTCCTACACACGCACACAGTTGCCTACGTGCGCACGCCTTTACACACATACACACGCCTACGTGCACACACGTAAGCCTACACCCACACGCACACAACTATATACACATTAGCACCCAGGAGGAGGGACATGCTTGGGCGGGGGAGCCATTTCTAGAAACAATAACTCTAACCAGTAGAGTCGTGTCACAACTCGTGATTGCGAAAAACATAATTTGAATTCAAAGTTTCGAAATTCAAATTAGAGTTATTTTTTTTTTTTTTGATAATACTTTAAGTTGTAGGATGTAAATAAAATTAAGGTTATGTAACTAGTTTGAATATCATTATCATTCAGAAGGTAAAATGTTTCTAGTTTGATTATCATTGCTTTGAGAAGGTGAAATCACTTTAAATATTTAAAGCAAAAAATTTCACCTTGATATTACAAAAAATAGTGAAGAAAACCTACGTTTTATGGGAATGTCAACTAGTTTTTGGTTATCATTATCATTGAGAAGGTGAAATCACTTTAAATATTTTAAGCAAAAAGTTTCACCTTGGTATTATGAAGAGTAATAGTGATGATGAGATAAATAAATACCTTTGTGCTGAATAGTAAAGTCAGAACAAACAACGTAAGTAGAAGCACAAATTTGTAAATTACCGCAGACACGTGTTTCGGCGTTACAGGGAACGCCTTTTTCAATGCAAAAAATAATGAGCTTATGGATGAAAAGACATCCGACAAAAGCTGATGATCTAAGTTTATGAGAATGTCAAATTGTTCTCATCAGTTTTATCAGACGTCTTTTAGAGGACATCCAATGATAAAGCAACGATTAAATTTTATTTTTTAACGAAGTTTCCTCATCAATATGGGAGCAACCGTAAGAAATGAATATAAATTGTTTAAAAAAATGTTGCAATATCGAATTTGTCATGTTTTTCATCTTAAATAATGGCCGAATGATAGGTTGCTGAATATAAAATAGTTACAGAGGATGTAGATAATGAAAATTATAATTATGAAAAGTCGTTTATGAGATGAATGTTTTTTTTTCTGAAGACCTTGGTGAAGAGTATAAAATGTCGGTGGAGGAAACTTGATTTTGCTTTCGCTGTTTCCAAACTTTGTACTACGATCAAGACAATTATGGAATAGAACAAATGTAAGTTTTTATTTATTTTTTTCTTTTGAAGAAAATTTTACTTCACTTAGATGTTTTTTTTTTAACATACAACTAAATGAAAACTTTAAATAGTTTTTCTTTTTTTAGCCAAACGTGAAGTGGACAATTTAGACGAGGATCAAAGTTGGCATGGATTTGGTCGATCTTTTGGTGAAGAAAGCACCTCTGGTAAGTGGTTTTGATCATTTATCAATGAGTGTGTTGTAATTTTTCATAACTTTTTCTTAAAACGGAAGAGGGGGAAATTATTTTTTTTTTGTTTTTTTAAGGATATATTCCAATCAAAAGAGAAAACTCGCACACAGGATCAAGATTAGTTGAAACTAACTCACTGACAGAAGAGAAGGAAGAGGATGAAGAAAATGGTGTACAAATCTTAAAAATCATGCCCTGTGAGAGTGAAAGTAGTGTAAGTAATATAAATTTCTCCCTTAACCCTTTGATACATTTTAAAATGAATCAGTTTTGCAAAAGAAAAAATTTATTTTCAGTTTTATAAATTGATGTTTTTTTTTTAAAAGCTCAACTGAGGAACACAACAAACGGAAACAAAGAATTTTAGACGAGTGAAGGAAACAGCATTCAATGTGATTTTGATTTTTTGGAGGAGTACAAATCCTCCAAAAGTAATATTAAACTGATTACAATCAACCTAGGAAACAAAACCATTTGTGAGTTCAAACAATACAGAAATCAGTTTTATATAGGATACTTTAAATTTAAAGATTTTGGATCAGTGAAAAACAGATTCAATTTAGAGTTCAAACAGTTAGAAGGAGCTATAAAAGCTTTGAATACTATTAAAACTTACACAAATAAAAATAAAATAAACTGATCTTCCGTATTTTTGAATTCGTAATAAAATATGTTATAAAAAGCAGTGGTTTTGTGTAATTTTACATGTTTTTTCATATGTTATTGATGTGAACTATTTTGTTTTATTTTATGTGAAAAAAAATATGTTTGAAGACCAGTCGCAATCAACATCGATAACAACACTATTTGCAAGTTTAAACATCACAGAAACATGGGCGGATTTATGGGGGGGGGGGGGCAATGCCCCGTCCCCCAATCTTGGGAGAACTTAATACATAGCAACAAACACCTTCCAAAACCTTTAAAGAAAAAATCATAATTTTTTTTTATTTTTTGAATAGTTCAGAAGAGAAAATGAAGAGAACAGCGACCATTCTTTTCGGGGGGGGGGGGGGGGGGGGCACCGTACATTGGTATTACAAGAACTGACTGGAATGCAGAAATGTGTTGAAAACGACTACTTTTAACTGAAAGCTTTTAGGGCAAGTATATAAATGAAAATATCCACTGAACGAGCTATGTATTTAGCTGCAATACTTAAAATAATCAACGATTATTTCAACAAATTAGAAACTGAAAATCTTTTAAAAAAAAAAAAAACGGATTTACCTATAAACTAAACAAACAATAGCATAGGGCACCTGCTTTGTTGAAGGCCCCTAGCTCCCGAGAATTTCATGATTTGTTCCTCAGCAAAAAAAAAGAAAAAGGAAAGAACTTGAAAAAATAAATTTCATTTTAAAGTGCTTGAAAATCTTAAAAAATTGAAAAAGTATGGATACAAACCATAAATTTAAGCATTTATAACAAATGGAAGGGGGTAGAGGGATAAATGCCGAAACATGTTAAATTTAGTTCCTTGCCTCATCCTGTATCAAAAGTGTAAAAATCGTGGTTCTCGTGTTTTTGTAATATTACTTGAGATAAATTTTTATAACTCACATTTTTCATATCTTGCTATTTATTTAATCCCAAACACAGTGCAGTATTTATGAAATTCTTTTGTATTGCTTGCTTCTGTCTTATTTCTACTGCATATTCTTAATCTGTTCAACCCGGGGGAAAAAAAAACACTACCTCTATTCCTTTTCGTTTTCTGCACTGCTTGTAATTGAAAAAAAAAATGTTTGGATTAGAAATCGATATTTTTTTGTCTTTAAGACTTAAAGAAGTTGTTTCTTCAACAATACTGTAAAACTGTGCAATCTAGTACAAAATTCACACAGACTGAAAAGGGCAAATGAAGTGCATTAAATAATTTTAATAGTTCTCGAGTCCTTGAAACGGATTCGATGAGTCTTTGAAATTCCTAAGCAAAGGGTGCTTCAATTTTATTTCTTATCAAGTGTATAAATTATGAATTGTCCAACTGGGCAGCTCCTTCGCTTTTTCTCTCAGAGGACTGCTGTCACTGATTTGTCAACCCGAAGACAATTTTTACTGTTTATTATCGTAATTCACAAAACAGTATTTTGCTATTTTTCCTGAGATTTTGGTAGTTCTAATTACCCCTGATAAGACTTCAAAATGCAGAATTTTATATCTATTTTACAAAAATTCCTCCAGGGGAGAACCCCCTGGACCCCCTAAAATTGGGTAGGTTGTTGGTAGGTAAAAGTTGTGGGGGCTACAAAAGAGACCCAAAACTTGAAAAAGCTTAGGGCCACGGAAATTAAACAAGCCTTGATTACAACTAATATTGCTCAAAAAAAAAAAAAAATCCTGCCCCCCCCCCCTCCAGGAACTCTGTCCTAAATCGGCCTATGTACAGGAATCAGTTTTATATCGAATATTATAAATAAAATGATTTGAAACAGCAAAAAACAGCTTTAATTTGGAGTTCAAACAGTTGGAAGATGTTATAAAGCGTTAAACACTTTTAAAAATGATCCAATTAAAAAAAAAGTTATAAAAAACATAAACACTATTAAAAAGTATGCATTTGAAAATAAAATAAAATAATCTTCTGTATTTTTTGAATTTGTAAAAAAAAAAATTAAAAATGTTGTGATGCTGGATTTTTTCAAATATTACTGATGTGAACTTTATTGTGTGAAAACAAAAGATGTGTTATTTGCCTCAATATTAGCTTGTTTTTCAATATATGTATTTTTTGAAAACAGAAGAGGAAAACAAATAAATATTCCGCTGTGTTTTTTGTTTGTTTAATCATGGTAGAATTTATTTCACGAAACAGGGCGTTTCGAGGATATGTGCACTAATATCGTCCTCAGCTTAATAATTTTATTGATATTTATAATGTTTATGAATATTCACAAGCAAAAATTTTTGAGTTATTAAACGTTTCAAATGTGATAAGATTACGATTTTTCATTTGCATTAATATTTTATTTAGTAAAATATTAGAAAACTAAATAAGTAAAAGAGAAAATTTACTTTTGTAGTGAAGTAAAACAAATTGTGTACAGAGAACAAATACATGCAACTATGGATCAATGCTTTAAAAAAAATTGTAGAAAAAATTGAAGCATTCTAAAGAAACGGGTCTGGATGGGCTATTAAATCTATTGAATTTATAGATGTACATGTAGGCAAATATAAATCAATGGTCGGTGGTTGCAGAACTGTGATTTTGCCTCCTGAGCTAAAAAATACAAAGTATTTAATAAACATAAAATGTCGCGATGATAAATGTTTTTTATGTGCTGTACTTGCTAAATTGTATCCAACAGATGAAAATACACAAAGAACTTGCCATTATTAAAAGTATTTTTAAACTTTAAAATTGAAAAATATTTCTTTTCCTATAAAATTAAATGATATTCCAAAATTCGAACTTTTAAATGATATAGGAGTCGATGTATTTGCTATTGAAGATTCTGATCCTAATTTAGAAATATTTCTATTAAAAATAAATAAAGAATCAAACTTTAAATGATTTATTGTTGACTCTGTAGATTTATTGTTTTATAAAAAACATTTCTTTTTGATAAAAAATTTCAACGCATTAATGAGAGATAAGGTTTGTAAAAAAATTTTTTTGTAAATCCTGTATGGTCGTATTTTTTCGTAAAAAACATATAATTTACACAGAAATTTATGTTTGAATATTAAAAATACTCGGACAGTTTCTATGCCAACAGACTTGAACTTAAAATTTTCTAATATGTCAAAAATATCACCCGTTTTTTTATTTTTGCCGATTTTAAATGTATTACTGAAAAAATCGAAGCACCATTGCCGAGCGACGTATACAGTTTTAGTACCCTGATCGAATTGCATAGACCTATTAGCTATGCTTTGGTTGTAACACATGAAGTAATCAGAATCAAGTTTTTTTTTTTTTTTTTTTTTTTCACAAAACATGTACAAACACATACAAAACAAGACACAATGATCAAAATAAAAGTACACGTCCAAAACTTAAAAAAATAAATAAATATTCAACCTACACAAAAACAAACAAGTATATGATGCAAATGGATAAAAAATTAATAAATAAAACTGGATTTTCCATAGTTGATCAACCTCTAACTGAACCTTCGTTTGCCATTCCGAATCCGAAATTTATTTAATATTAATCCAATAATTCCCTTCTTCCAACGTGTCTTGAATAATGAAACAATTTTCAATATCAAAGATTGAACTTTTAGAAAAACGTGACTGGAAAGTAAATTTTCTTGTTATGTATTTAATCAAACGACCGGTTTGACGATCAGAAAAAGCAAGGTCATCGCAGTGGAAAAAATAGTAACAACACATCTTCCGAAATCTTAAAACAAAAAAATCATTATTATTTTTCTTTTTTTGAATAGTTCAATGTAAATGAAGAGGATAGTGAATGTCCTTTTCTGATGGGAGAAAAGAAAAAAAACATCAAATACAAATAGTACAGCTGTCACTGGGGTGCTGAAAATATGCCTAAATTCACTATTTTAGACTGAAAACCATTTGGGCAAGTATACAAATGAAAATATAGTCAAAACGAGCTATGCATTTAGCTGCAACACTTATAATAATTGACGATTATTTTTAAATTAGAACCTAAAACAAAGGGAACCCCCCCTCCCCCATTTGCGCTAATAGAACGATCTGCTCATTATGATTTGTTTTCTTTCTTTTCAGAATGTTTATTTTCAATTTGCGTGATTTCAAAAACTAGATATTTTGTGTTGTTACAGACGAAAGATTTTGAAGAACTTTCTGGATTCACACGTTCAGATTGGTAAAAATGTAAAAATCCTTTAACTGTAAAAACTGATGAACTTTCGTAAAAATTACAAAAATCTGCAGGTAATTGGGCCGGATTTGCCTATAAGATAAACAAGCTATAGCTTCGGGCCACTGCTTTGAAGTGGGTCCGTAACTCGTAAAAAATTGCATGATTTGTTCCTTGAGAAATGAAAAGTGCTTGAAAAAACTAATTTCATCTTCAAGTGCTTGAAAACCTTGAATATTTGGAAAAGCATGGCTACAAACCTTAAATTTTAAATTTCTAACAAATGGTAGGGGGAGGAATGCCAAAATATGTCAAATTTAGCTCCTTGCTACATCGTGCATCAAAAGTGTAAAAATCATGGTTTTTACGTATGTAGCATATTACTTGAAATAAATTTTTGTGACTCATGTTTCATATCTTGCTATTTATTTAATCCCGAATGCAGTATTTTGGAAATTCTTTTGTATTGATCGCTTTTATCTTGCTTCTACTGCATATTGTTAATCCGTTTAGCCCGGAAAAAATGATACACTACCTCTATTCCTTTTCGTTTTCTGCACTGCTTATAATTAAAAAAAAGGTTGTTGTAATGAGAGAATTCTATAGTTTATTTTTTCTTTTAAACTTAAAATAGCTGTTTTTTTTTTACAAAGTTTGAATAATACTGTACAACTGTATAATCTAGTGCTTAATTTCAGAGATTGGAAAGTGCAAATGAAGTGCCTTAAATTATTAAATGTTCTAAAATCCTCGAAAAAAATTTGCACAGTATAACCTACTACGGCTCTTGGGCTAAAACATCCAATCTAACCAACCAAACCTTGAAAATAATTAGACAAGTCTTTGAAACTCCTAAGCAAAGTGTGCTTCGATTTTATTTCTTATCAAGTGTATAAATTATGAATTGTTCTAATAAGTAGTATGTTACTCTCATGTTACATATTTTCTAATCCTGTACAGCATTTCTTTTAAAGTATTAACTTACATCACAAAGCACATTTAAATCATAAAACTTAAAAAAAAAAAACCCTTATTAGGCTTCAAAATGCACAATTTTACATCCATTTTACAAAATTTCCGGGGGAGAAACCCCCTGACCCCCTAAATTTGGAGATATTCTTTATCCCACTTAAAAGGGAGCCCTGCGTCACTCTCTTGATACCAGTCACCTCTCTTAAGGTCAATTCAAAAAAGGACAGCAAGAAAACACAGATTAATGAAAACGACACTCCAAAGAAAAGAAGAGTAAAAGCATGGCCTTATGCATCGCAGGAAAACAGACCAAAAACATGGGGGGGGGAGGGGGCAATTTAAAATGTTGCTCAAAAAAAAAAAAAAAAATCCTGCCCCCCCAGGAACTCGGTCCTAAATCCGCCTATGAATATATCAAAGAAAAGTACCTCAAAATACACACACACATCTTGCTGAATGACTTTCGAGCCAAACACAAGGACAACCATCATTGTAGATTCATGGAGTTGGTTACTTCAGGGCAACCAATGTTGAACAGATTTCATGCTGGGTTCATTTCAGGGCAGCCAGAGCGGAAGTTGAGTTTCTCAAGGTCATGAACGCAAAACCAGGGTGGAAGTTGATTTTGTCAAGGTTATGACCTCAAAACCAAACTGTTCCAGGAATCAGCATTTAATACTACCAGTGGGGGCTTGTGGCTTAATTTGGCGGGTGGGCCCGCTGTTATCAGGGGCGCCCTGATTTAGGTCATTGTGGCCTCTCATAAGTTTCTTTGTTTGGCAAATTTGGAGCTCATATAGCTTTTCAGGCCTAATTTATCTTCTAATTATGTTTTAGTATGTGTGCATGCTTTTTTTATATCATTCGGTAAAGTTCGGAGTTTCATTTTGTGAATAGAGAACTCAACCACTCTCCTCTCATCCCAAAAGGTCGGGTTGCCTCTGACGATTGCATAAAGTTTTCACAAGAAAAAGGAAAACAGATAAAAGAAGAGAACTAAGGTGGGCATGCCAAATAATAAGGCAATGAAGACCAGTAAGACCCCCCCCCCCTCTCCTTTTCCCATACAGAATAGCAAAAATTTGATTGTGACTGGGATCATGCAGCAGCATTAACTTTCACTTTAACATGTTTCGTTATTATATGAGATGGTGAGAAACAAAAGGATGTAAGTGGACATTTTCAAGTTTTCAGTGAAATGCCTTTAAAGATAACTTTCTACATAGGCTTTCATATTTTTTTTTTTAATCGAAATCATGCTGTAGAGCAGCACCTACCAGGGCTACTAGTGCTGTCTCTTGCCCTAAGACAGAGGAGAGGTTCACCTACCATTTGTACTGGTTATCTCCAAATTTTTAATTTTTCCACTTACATCCTTTGCTTCTCACCGCCTTGATATTTATCAAATTGCGAAACTGGTAACTAATTTTTCTAGAAACACAATTTACTTAATTACCAATATGTTCTTTTTATAAGAAATTTAAATTACTTTTAATTTTCATTGTGTAATAATTTAGGTGTGCTCAGCGTAAGAATACTCTAGCATAGAAAAGGCATGACAATAAGGCCAACACGATTAAAACTTATTATTTTAACCAATTATCATAGCTTATAAGCAAAATTGAAAAAATCTCACCCAATGAAGATTATTTTTGGTGCAGCTTTTAATTCAAAAATTTAAAGTCTTATTATATTAGCACGACACTGAAAACCAACTGAACCTAAATTCAAACTGAAACTTAAAAAATGGCAAACACCTTTTCAAAAATAAAATGTCCATTTAGAAATTTCAAGACTGCGCTCTAAGTTCCATAAAGAAAAATAAACAAATTAAAATGGACATCCCATGCAATGAAACGAGTGGGAGCCCAAAATATTGTAAACCCCAGTACCTCATAGTAACAGCCGTTTAAGAATGAAGAAAAGGAAAAGATAGATTAAATCAAAAGAGAGAAAGAGAAAGCGACGAGAGAACTTTTCCTTTCCCCGTGGGGTGGGCTCCGAAAATTCTGCCCATCGCCTCACCGAAACTTTGTATAAGCGATGCAAGACGAGACACATTTCTCCCCTTGCTTCTACTATTGCTATTGGATGAAGATATTTTTCGAGGGGGCAGGAAGTGAGCCGGCCCATGGCCCATACACATCGTTCAGGGTGATGTCGCTTGCCGCTTTTGTTACTTGGATTTAATGCTCGCAGTTGGTTAAGTTGTGGGCTGCCGTTAAAATGGCCTAAAGAATCATTCTTAAAGCGCTGTCGCTATTTGATAGGAAAGGAACACTTTTTTCTTATATTAGCGATTAGCTGAGTGCTAGAAATTTAAAATCAGTTTCATGCCATGATTTTAGTTAAAACTGAAACACAAAAGACATTTTTAAATATTCTAATTATGCACTATTTTGTCGGGTGGGCCCGGCCCACAGTGACGAGCCGCCACTGAATACTACTCATATGAGCAAAATCTTTGCTTGTAAAAAAGGAGTCGAAAACTTAGTACTGTCATGGAGTAAGTAAAATAACACAAGATGTATAAAGTAGAAATAAAATAAAATTTAATTGTTGCTTTATCATTGGATGTCCTCTAAAAGAAGTCTGATAAAACTAACGAGAACAATTTGACATTCTCATAAACTTAGATCATCATCGCTATTACTTTTTATAACACCAAGGTGAAACTTTTTGCTTTAAATATTTAGAGTGATTTCACCTTCTCAATGATAATGATAATCAAAAACTAGTTGACATTCCCATAAAACGTAGGTTTTCTTCACTATTTTTTATAATATCAAGGGGAAACTTTTTGCTTTAAATATTTAAAGTTATTTCACCTTCTCAATGCAATGATAATCAATCTAGAAACATTTCACCTTCTGAATGATATTCAAACTAGTTACATAACCTTAATTTTATTTACATCCTACAACTTAAATTATTACCAAAATAAAAAAAAAACTTCTTTCTAATTCTATTCTCCTTGAATATTTTCCCAATGTCATGGACGCTCTTCAAAGATTTAATTTGCATTTTTGTCTGTTTCTTTTTATTTATTCCCCATATCTCAGTGTTAGGGTCGAAATTCTTGTGATTTGAAAAAAATAAAAACTTTTTCTAGACGTAAAAATGATCCTGACCTTGATTTTTTACATCTCTTTTGCTTTCGCTCTTGAAGATTTTCAGAGAAACGTAACTCGATTGAAAAGTTAAGTGCGTACGCAATAAAATGAATGTAAATGATTTCGTTATGCAAACAGAGATAAAAAAAATTCAAGGTCAGATCGCCTACAAAACAGAATGTTTCGTCGGAGGATATCCCACTCAAGAACAGCCACAGCTGTGGGTTTGTGAGAGATTCCTTGCTGGGGGTTCATTTCAGGGCATCCAGAGCGGAAGTTGACTTTCTCAAGGTCACGAACGCAAAACCAGGGCGGAAATCGTTTTTTCAGGGTCACGACCGCAAAACCAAACTGTTCCAGTAATCAGCATGTAACACTACTTATGTGCAGTTAAAGTCATAAAAAAGTAGGCAACATACTTCTTGAATTCTGAAATCTATTTTTTTTTCCAGTTTTCGTGATTGTCAGGCAGTCTTTGTAATTGACAGATTATTCAGTTCTTCCACCATATTTTTTCCAAACTATTGTTTCTGCAGGTGAAACTCTAACAGTCGTAATTCCAAAAAAACTTCGGAGAGAATGTTTTTATTAAAAAAAAAGCTGTATGCAAACATTCACATTAAAGGTAATTAAGTTTTCTTCATTTTAATTATTATTTTTTTCCCAATGTGAAGGGTGTAATTCCTAAAACCCTCCCCTTGGGCATGGCACTGAGTTTGGAACGAAAAGCTTCAGTATAATTCAAACCTTAAAGCATCAATATTTTGACATAAGGTTTGAAATCCCTGGTAGTGTTATCAACAAAGTTGGTCACAAAATATGACAAAAATGTCATATCCATAAGGAAAAATGTGCGTGATCAGCCCTTACCAGGTATACATGAAATCCTTGTAATTGATGTAAGCAAAGATATTTTTAACATCTTCATATGTAAACTTTTGCAAAAACTGATGTCCATGTTTCTATTTGGGGCTTTCTATCTTGTACTCCGGATATGACGTCATACTTGTGCATTTTTTTTTTAAGCTATGTGTTCATTGACCTATGGTTCTCAGTTGCAATTCTTTAAGGACTTTTTATGTGCTCCAAGTGGAGAAGTTTGCAACCAAGTCTTCTGCCTAAACTTTTCCAGGAAGGGATCTGAAGAAATTTGATGGGAATCCTGCCACTCCTCTCTGAATTAACTGGAATCAGAATTTTCTTAATATTTTTGATACTGCTTTGGCTCTTTTTTTTATTATTATTAATTTTAAATTCATGATTTCAAGCATGGGAACATATCATTAGAAATGTTACAAACACTAAAATGCTCTTATTTAATACCATTATATTAGCCAGTAGAGTTTATACAAAATTGGGACCCTCTCGATCCACAAAGTTTGGAGTCTTCGATATAGCAAAGCAGTTTTTATATTAAAGGGAATAGAGCAAGAGCCCATGTTCGACAGAAGCTATATCATAGCATAAAAGTCCAAAATTTTTTCTGGGTGAACACATCACAGCAGGTAAGAAAGGCTTACTGCATTTAAGCTGAGTTGTGTTGGCTTTGACAAGAAACAGGTAGCAAAGTTGCAACAAAAACTGAGTCATTACAAGTTAAGTGACCTCGCTATCTCCACCCAACCATCTCTGATTTGAAATTTTTTTTCTAAAGGTCTAGACGTGCTTTTGGAACTCACCCTTCACTCATACAAAATTTCAGCTTCCAAGACCCAAATCCTGAGGATCTAGGATCGATTGAAAAAAGGGCTTCAAAATGCTGGTTCAGCTTTGAAATGAAGTGCCATGTTTAGCACTGTTCTCCCTTTGGAGGCCATTTTGGAGCCCACTTTTTTTTTTGTTTTGTTTCTTTTTGGGGTATCCTAGGTCCTCATGATTTGTGTCATGAAAGCTGAAAATTTGCATAGGTTAGTTTCAAAGGCACCTCTATAGAACATCCTCCAAATCGGTGGTGGTTGGATGGGGACCACCAGGTCATGGGGGTGACATGGAATGCATATATATTATGTTTGGCTTTTTGCAGCAATTTTACACACATTTGCTACCTGTTTCCTGCCAAAGCCAGCATGACTCAACTTAAATAATAGCGACTCTTTCTTACGTATGTCCTTACGCAGAAAATTTTGGGCCTTGATACTTTGATGTAGGTCTAACGTTCTTGGACTTGAAACTCTCTTCCATTCAAAAACTAAATTTTGGACTATATATATGTTAAACACTGTTCCTATACATTTTTGTAACAAAGAAATTAGCATTAACTTATATGATAAACAGAAAAGTTGCAACAATGAATTACACCAAATCTCAAATTGGTGGAAACAATCAGATGAGTGATCAATTTTTTTAGAAGAGGGATGACATAGAAGCTAATATTAGGAAATGCATCACTAATCATTAACAGTGCTACCAACTACCTGGAGATGATGAAGAGCATTTTCAACTATCAGTAGTTTGAGTACAATAATATGTTCCGATTTTATGGAAGTTAAGTAGATGTATTCAGGGTTCTCGAAAATTATATGGCTATATCTTTATTGGAGCTCAAAATTTATTTCAAACGGTAGCTAAAATCATATTTGGACAAACATAAAATCACTAGGAATCATCGGCAAAGTTGGCCAGCGAACTGCCTTAAGTCAAGTCACACTGTAATCTGAGAATTTCGATCCCTCGGCAGCAATCAGACACTGGTTGTTACCAAAAGAACGAGACATGTTGATGGACATGCAATTTTAATGAATGACTTACTATGTACTTTATATTTATTTTAACTAATTTTTTTATGATTTATATTAAATTAATTCTTGATTGAGTTATAAAGCTGTTTAATTAATTTTTGTTTCATTTATGCTATATGACAAATTTAAATGATTTTATTTATCTATGAATAATTAAATAAGATTTTTGTGTGTGTGTGTTTGTGGCGTGCATCCCAGGAAAACGGTAAGGTCTAGAAAGATGAAATTTGGTATACAGGTGCCGTTTTTGCCCAAGATGTGCACCTCGGGCCTCGATTTTTGATATTTTAATTAGAAAAAGTTATTAAATGTTTTATGTTATTTTTAGCACTTTTTAGTACTTTTAACCTCACAGACCCTGAACCAATAGCGCCAGATGAGTATTTTTTGTACTATAGTGTAGGAAATTTAATTTTAAATATGATGAATAAAAAAATTTGAAGATAGAGTAATTTTTGTATTTTTTAGAAATTTTTAAAAAACCTTTATTTTGCATTTTTTTTCTGGGTTTAGTTTTTTTCGAAACCCATCTTGCGAAAAGTATTGAATCCCCAATTCTAAAATTTTAGTTGGTAATAGTAAAAACATTTTTCCCCCTTCAGAAGAAAAAAGTTTTTAAAAATACGCAATAGTTTTTTTTTTTACAATTTTTTTAATGCAGAACACAACGCGAGCTGTTCGCTTGCCCGCTGAGTTCCGAACTTACCTTATCACGTGATCCAACTGAAATCGTTTGCCTTCTCTTCACCTTTTTTTTTGTTTTTTATCTTTTTGCAAGCGCTACTTTTTGCACACTACGGAAAACATAGGTTTTTTTTTTTGCGGGCCATTTTAATTAAATAAAGCCCGCGATTTTTTGCATGATCTTTCGGTTACGAATTGGCGGTTAGAATAGGTAGATACAGAGATAGATAGAGGTTAGCAGACAAAAAATGTTTTTGTTTTCGAATTAATATTTATATAAATAAAAAAAGATTGTACGGTCAGAGGTAGATATGCATAGATCGTATAGATAGATAGATGGACAAATATAGAGGTTGATATAGTAGAGGGACATAGACAGCAAGAAAGAGACATGCCCGTCATTTAAGGAACTTCAACGGGGTGTCAGTGCCCCCCCCCCCTCCACACACTGTGACTTTGAAAAAACAATGCTTTCACATAAAAGTGGAAGTGCTTTTTGTTATTTTTCGACAAAATTTGCATGAAGAGTACGTCATTTATGTCTCCCCTCCCCCTCCTTCTTTAAAAATATTCCAAACGACGGAACTGGAGATAGATCTAGAAAATATTTTCAAACTACTAATGAAATAGATAGATATAGATGATTGATACCGCCAGGAAATTTGTTTCAGCAGCCGCCGAAGGTGGCAACATTGGCCTAAAAAGGCGAATGATAATATTGATATACAGAAAAAAACATTGATTTATACCGTCGCTAAATTGTCTAAGCAGCCGCCGAAGGCGGCAACCGCGGCAACCCTGACGCAAAAAAGCGAATGGCGTAAAAAGGTGGACCAGCTGGTCGGCGCAGGCGGCTAGTATACAACAAAAGAAACTGGGTACGTAAAAATTTTATTCAGGCATGTATTTTTTTGCCAAGCATGCTCTGTAAGAGCATGTAAAAAATTTTAGGATTTTTCTAGCTCTGGTATTATTGTGATTTTTTGATTGTATTGAAAAAATAATCTACTAAATCAATATTTTTTTCTCCTGTTAATTGATCTTATGATTATTGCAACAACAAGTTAATTTCATACTTAGTCTCTCTAATAATACTATTACAGTTTATTTCAGGTAACTTTAAGGCTTGTGGGGTTAGTTTGTGACACTTTATGTTTTTTGTATACAGTGTAAAAGCATTTATTTTCGCGAGCTCATCATAATTTCGAAAATTGAAGCCTTGCAGAATATGTTTTCTTGACGAATTTTTCAATTTTGGGTTCAGTTCATATTTATTATATTCATGAAATCTTCAGCTCGGGAAATGACCAATATCTTAATTTTGCAAAAATTACGACTCACCAAAGAAGTGCATTTACAGTATTTAAAATTAAAAAGATCTTACTGCTGCACTTTGTTGGCAATATTATAAAATCTGTTCTTTACTTTCTATTTTAGAAAATAAGTTGACAACAGTGTACACAGTTCATCAAATCATCTAGCTATTCTGAAGTTGCTGTTTGGGAGCAATCTTTGGTTGCTGATTTGAAATTGTTAAAAGCCTGTCAAACTTTTAAAGTAAGTAACATTGTTCTCAATTTTCAGACATATGAACTGTGACATTTATAACAAATTTAGGAAATTTTGTTTTTCTGGTTCAAAGTTGATTAATGCTTTTATTAAATTATTTTACATCACATTTTTCACCTTGTTCAAACATCCTAAGTGGCTGGACTGCTTTGAACCAGATTAATCATTGATTGATGATAACTCTCAATAACTCCAAGTCAGAAGGGACAAGTTAAAACCTTCGAATTATTGACAGTTTGTGCTGTGGGAAGTTATCTCAGTCTTCTAAAGAATATGAGACCCAATGAAAACTTCGAGGTGTGAGAATATTCGAGTTTTCAAGAGTTAACTGTATACTACAGTACTCAGTATAAAAGTGCTATTTTGCATCTGAGCTGAAAGTGAGAAGCAACTTTTTAAAGTTTAACATCTCGATATATTTGATCTAGACTTCCCTTTCCCTAAGAACTTTGGAAAAAATATTTTCCATGTGCAGCATTGTATATAGGTGAAATATGTTATGAAGAAAACTCAGTTTTTATAAAAGGTGCTGATATGACTTTTGTGTTTAGGGTGCAGCCAAGGGCTTGCACAGGAGGGGGGGAGGGACACCTGTTGGCCCGGGTCCAAGCCTGAAGGGGCTTCAATATTTTTTAATTAGGTGAAATATAGGGGTGAACAGTATTTAGGGGGGACCGGAAAAGTCATATGTGACGGGCCAAAAAATTTTTGTGCATGCCCCCAGGTGTCTTTTACATAAAAATTTTTCTTTCTTGCATAAATCTTACGATGATGTGCTTTTTTTCTTGAATATATATTACATTACAGCACATATGAAAATCATGAAAATATGGTAAATAATATATAATACTTTGAGAGTTTTTCTTCATTTTATACTTATTCTTACAATAGATATTTGTTGAAAATTAACTGCAGTTAAAAGTAGGGGAAGTTACAGAAGCAAGCTACCCAGAATATATACTTGATACTTTTCCATTTCCACCTGGAAAAGGGGTGCTCTTCGAAGCATTTTTTTTTTTTAATACCTCAGTTATGCACATTTCTATTAAGTTATTTTTGTCTTTTCTTTCCAATAGATGATTTAAATCTGTAATGAATCAATTAAAATTGTGAAGCAATCTTCTGGGAGTTGGTCAGGGTCATCGAGGAGGGGGTGGAGCACCCTAGTGATCTAAAATGTAGAAAGACTGCAGTATTATTTTTTATGAAATACAGTAGGTCCCCTCAAAAACGAACTCTAAAGGGGACTGGACATTTTCTTTCTTAAATAGAGGTGTCCCTTGTTTGGATGTATTTTATTTGATGCATGCTATGCGTTAACTCAATGTAACTTTATAGGGTCTGGTGGGGTAAAGTGGTCATAAAATCGTAGGTTTTCAACTTTGGTGGATAATAAATGCAACAAATTATTCAAACACTTCAACTTTTTTTGTTTTTATTTAACATTGCATTATTAAAGAACACAGTACGTTGAAGATTAGAAAAAAAATATTTATTTAATTAGTTTTATAACACTGTTTTTTCCCTTTTTATTTATGACCACTTTACCCCATGGGATGGGGGAAAGTGGTCATAGCATGGGGTAAAGTGGTCATAGTTAAATATAAATGCAAAACCATATTAAATGACCCTAATACTTGTATATTTCAGTTATTTTTATGGTTACAAGTATATGCACTAATATATGTGTGTATTCACGAGTATATACGTCTCGTGTAAACATGAGTAATCACGTTCATATATGAGTAGATACCGTGCATACCTGAGTAGTTACATGTATAGTAGACGTATATACGCATATATGTACAAGTGTACATGTGGGTATATACATAAGTGTACATAAATGTATATACGGGTATACACGAGTTAATTCGTGGATGCATCCAGTGCGAGTTTGTACGTGTCTGCTCATGTATATACATGTATATGTGGAAGCACGAGTATATACGTATGTATACGTGTGAACACAATTAAAAACCTGAAAAGACTTATATACGTACATTAACGTGTATACACCAGTACATATATGTATTCACGAGTATATACGCTTTATATACATGTATGCCTACAGAGTGAATCCAAGCTCTTGAGCAAAAATCTAAGGGGTGTGAGAGGTGAGGATAAAAAGCAAAGAATAATAAGGAGCTTATGGTCGCTGACGCGCTACATGCACACAAAGCCAGAAACTGATGGATGCAAAACAGGTCACAAATTTTTTACACAAAGATGATTTTACTCAAAATTTTAGTCTTTAAGAAATATTTAGAGCACTTGTTAAAAGTTACGGCCCGTAGTAGTTCTAATACACGCATCGCAACAAAAGCGCAGCGACGGATGAAAGTTTTTCAAAAGTCTCGTTATTAAAACAGAGAGTGCTTTGTGATTGCGACGCATGTATTACAGCTGCAGGTCACAAATTTCTTCAATCGCTTTAAAACTTTCTTACGACCTAAAATGTTGTGCAAAATTGTCTTAGTGAAACAAATTTGTGACCTGTTTTGCATCCATCAGTCTTTGGCTTTGCGTGCATGTAGTGCGTCAGCAGTGTGTTTGTGACCATATGTTCCTTGTGATTCTTGCTTCTTTTTGTCCCCTCTAACACCTTTTAAAAAATTTCTTAAGAATTTAAACTCACTCTGTATACTTGTATGTCATATGCTTGTATGTAAGTGTCTACTCGAGTACGTACGTGTATACCTGAGTATATAAGTGTTCGTATACAAACGAGTAAAGGCAAGTATATACGTGTTAGTCGAATGTATATCTGTATGGATAAAAAATATCCAGATCGCAGATACCCATATACGTATTTATTGGTGCATTTATGTGAATACGTTTATATACGCGCCTACACGAATATATGCGTATGCATACGTATATACTCGTATATTTAACCCCATTTACGGTAAAACTAATGCATATTAAGTGAAATTAATATTTAATTTATATCTGCCTTATACATATCTATTAAGTGACATTAGAAGAACAATGTTCGTTAAGCCTAATATTATGACCACTTTACCCCATCTTACTGAAATTGTTCTAAAAAAGGATCTAAAAACAATTCAGCTAACTGCTAATGAGTAAGCGATCTTAAAGCATGTAGGAAGCTTCCTGTGCCGTCAATCTGTTCATAATTCTAACAAACAAAATTTCCCAAAGAAGTTAAAAGAGGTGTTTAGATTTTTAAAATTTTCATATTTACACAAAATATTTTTTTTTTACCAAATAAAATTTTGCCAGTTTTGAAATTTTGTATTCAAAATGTATTTTTGAACTCCCCGAACCTAAAATAAAATTTTCACATTCATTCGAACATTTATTTCCAAGCTATAGTCATTTATTTGACGTATGACCACTTTACCCCATTGACCACTTTCCCCCACCAGACCCTAATGAACGTAAGTAGTGACTGCAATACCAGTATAGCGAATATCGGTATTTCATGCAATTTCGTAATACCGGTATTTGCTGAGGTAAAATACCGGTATTTGGGTATTAGCCTTGAATAATAAATCGTTTCCATTAAATAATTATTAATTTAACCTATTAAGTATCTACTTATATTTTAAATGTATATATTTTTTTTCATGATACAGAACGAAAATCAATTTTTGAAAAAATTAGGCTTTAAAAGCACATATTAATAGAATATCATAAAACAAAAGAAGCGGCAAGATTGTAAAATGATATTGTCGAAACTCGATGGTGAGATGAATCGCATTTTCTTTCGCTTTTGTGTGCCATACTTTTATTTTTTCCATTTCCCTCATCACTTCCCCTTGATCACACCCCTTTCTTGAAAGTCAATTTCAAATGTAATTTTTAATGCATTTGATCCATTAACAATTTATTCCAACCATCTGATGTCTAAAACTTGGATTTCGTTTTAAATTATCTGTCTCAATTTTACTAAATTTTGACAAAAACTTTTTTTTTGTAGCATAGCAAATGGTATTTTCATCATCAAGAGAAATAACTATCAATTAATTGGGAAAAAAAATGATAATAATACTCACAATACACCCACACAAAAGGATTTATCCAAAAATAACACGCAAGAGACTGAATTATTTGAAGATGAAAAGTTCCAGGTTTTGAGACAATTCAACCTATGCATTAAGTTTTTTTACTATTATTGATTTTTTATTATGAAATTTGTTCCTTAATTTTATAATTGTTCTTAATACGTTTTCATAAAGAATGCAATTTTTAACAAAATTATGAAACCTGGCAGCAAAACAAAATGTTTTTAAGCATTTTTTCAGAAATTTCAAATACCGGTATACCGGTATCACATTTCAAAAATACCAGTATTGAATTTTTTGTTTGGTATTGCAATCCCTAAACGTAATCTATTAACATTTAAGATGAAATAATGAAAATGTTTCATCTATGCTAAAAAGTAAAATTCACAATTATTCAAATTTCTAAAATATTATTTTATTAAAAAGGAATCAAAAAGTTGTTAATGACGAAGTTTTGAAACATACAGAAATTATTCTGAAGCAATTGAAAACATGAATTGGGTTCATATTATGTCATTTGCAATGCAAAGTAAAATTACAATCAATTTTTACATTTCCAGTTTTATATACAAAGCTTAAGTTAGTTGCTGTGTACTCTCCATCGGCCCTGAGCCTACTTGAACAAATTGCTAAAGGCAAATCATGCATGTAAATTTCAGCAAGACTTCTGCATTACATACTTTTTTCATTCACGTACATTACTATCAAA